>NW_005871819.1:178572-181072 GCF_000147115.1 Myotis lucifugus | reverse complement strand
GGGGTTGCCAGATTTCCTCCTACAAATACAGGACGCCCCGTGAGACCTGAATTTCAGATAAACAACAGATCATTTTTAGTATAATTCCGAAATGCTGAATGGGACATACCTACACTGGAAGTAAAATGCATCATTTATCTGAAATGCCCACATCACCGGGAGTCCTGCATTTTATCTGGCAACCCTAGACTGAGGACTTCTTTTTAAAAATAATTTTCTCATATATATATATGTGTGTGTGTGTATATATATATATATATATATATATATATGCATAATCCATCGACACAGACAATAGGGTGGTGAAGGCCTGGGGTAGAGGATGGGGGCGGGCTAGAGGGGTCAATGGGGAGGGGGGCATATGTAATACTTTCAACAATAAAGATTTTGAAAAAATAAAACATAAAATAATTTTCTGTTTTATGTTGTCTTTGTTTTGAGAGAGAGAGAGAGAGAGAAACATCAATATGTTGTTCCACTTATTTATATTCATTGGTTGATGCTTGTATGTGCCCTGACCTGGGATCGAACCCACAACCTTGGAGTATCAGTATGACGCGCGAATCAACTGAGCTACCCGGCCAGGGCAAAATAGGCTCATTTTCTTTCTGTCTAGCGTTGGGCACCAACCTGATGCCAACAACCTCCTACTACACGCATCTGGAGCCTTCCCTCCCGGGCCTCACCCAGCCTTCACACGGACTCTGCATGGCAGGTGCTTATTACCACCCCCATTTTACAGATGGAAACACTGAGGCCCAGAGAAGGGGATGTATTTGCCCAGGCCATGTGGTGAGGGTGTGTCTGGCCCTATAGCCAAGAGATGTGAGAGAAGAAAGAAATAATCGTACACAGCTCTGATCTATGACCACATTCATCGCCAGGCTCTGTGTTAGCACCTTTCCTTGTATCATCTCCTTGAGTTAATGTCCTGCCTGAAGCATGGATTGTGGGCCCATTTTACAGAGCAGGAAACTGAGGCCAGAACTGGTGACTGGCCCATGAAGTCACATGGGGTGGAGCCAGGGTTTGAACCTGGTTCAGCACAGGAGGCCAACGAATGTTCTGCCTTCCCCTCTCTTGCCAGGAGCTGGGAAGGCAGGCAGGAGGGAGGCCAGCGGGGGCGGGCGTAGCCTCTGATGGTCACTGCCATGTAGGTCCCTCTCTCTGAAGTCCCCGCCAAGGGGCGTGGGAGGCCGGGGGAGGGCTGTGCGCGGTGCAGCCTCCCCTCCCCCAGCCCGGATCGCTGAGCACAGAGAGACAGAGCCCCCAGAAATGCTGCTCCCTGGACTCGGGCCCCGGGCCCTGGCCGCCCTCGGCCTCTGCGCTGTGGTCCTGGCCTGTGTTGTGGGTGAGAAGTTGTGGGTGGGGGGCTGTGGGGACCCCGCAGCGGCGGGGGATGAGTGCGACTGTGACGTGCAGTGCAGTTTGTAGACATGCGTGCTCTTGGCGAGTATGTGTCAGCGGCAGTTGTGTGTGAAGTGTGTATGTGGGGTTGGAACACAGGACAGTGGTCATGCATGTGTGTGTAAGCATGAATGTGCAGTCCTGGTGAATGTGTGTGCCTACGCGCGCACGTGTGCCTTTGTGGGGTCTTTATGCAAAAGCTTTGAGTGTGTCCACGTGTGAGGGCGTGTGTGAGCCCCGGAGCGAGTCCACCTGGGTGTGCTCGTGCATGTACAGTTTTAACACGTATACAGCGCCTCAGTGTGCAAGGCACCGGTGCGAGTGCCTGACACGAGTTCATTCTGAATCCCACGGTAGCCCGGGAGGTAGGTCCTGTCATCAGCCCGTGCCACAGAAAGGGAAACTGAGTCTAGAAGAGGGTCAGTCATTGGCCAAGGGCACACCGCCTGTCACATGGGTGCCTCTGTACATGCATGTACATGTGCAGCTGTGTGGTGGCTGCTCTGTGGGTGAGGCTTTGCCAGGTGCAAGGGAGGGCAGCGCCCACCAGGACAGCACAGCCTTGCTGGCTCCATCCCCGGGGGCACCGGGATGGAGTTCGGTGTGGGGGTCACGGGAGAACGGAGGGGCAGCAAGATCCGTGGTGAAGGAGGCGCCTGGACAGACACCGGGGTCAGAGAGGTGGGGTGACGGGCGAGGGAGAGAACCACAGGCAGACAGAGGGGTGACAGGAGGGGCCGCGGGCACAGAGGGGGAAGGGAGATGACCAATGGCTGACGGAGGGCAACTGGCGAGAGAGAGGGACATATAAGGGGGTGAAGGCCAGTGGACTGGCGAAGGGCTGCCCGTGGGCCACCAGGAGTGACAGTGACAGTGGGCAGGGAGGGAGCAGGGTTCTGGGATCCCAGCCTACCCAAGGCGCCCCCTGTCACCCCCAGATTGCCAGCGAGGAGTGCATGCAGGCACCCCGAGCCCCCCGACCCCCCCGCCCGGTCTGGCAAGTAGTTCCTGGAACCGGGTGCGTGAGAAGGTGAAGGGGCTGGTGGAGCGCTGGTGACAAAGACCAGAGACACGTGGCAGTGGTTCCAGTGAG
>NW_005871819.1:176032-178290 GCF_000147115.1 Myotis lucifugus | reverse complement strand
TATGTAGGAGGAGCTGCGTGCCCGTGTATCCCTGGGTTTGAGGAAGTAGAGGTCTGGGGGTCCGTGATCCCCTGTGTTTGAAGGAGGAGGGGCTGTGGGCCTGGACCCCTGGGTTTGAGGGAGGAGGGGCTGGGGGCCTGGACCCCTGGGTGTGAGGGAGGAGGGGCTGGGGGCCTGGACTCCTGGGTGTGAGGGAGGAGGGCTGGGGGCCTGGACCCCTGGGCCTGAGGGAGGAGGGGTTGGGGGCCTGGACTCCTGGGTTTGAGGGAGGAGGGGCTGGGGGCCTGGACTCCTGGGTCTGAGGGAGGAGGGGCTGGGGGCTTGGACTCCTGGGTCTGAGGGAGGAGGGGCTGGGGGCCTGGACCCCTGGGTCTGAGGGAGGAGGGCTGGGGGCCTGGACCCCTGGGTCTGAGGGAGGAGGGGGTGAATGACGCAACGTGTTGGGGTAGCTGGGGTCTCAACTGTGATACCCCCTCTCCCACAGGGTCCCCCCAGCCGTCCAGGGCTTTGTGCAGACCTACTATGAGGACCACCTAAAGGACCTGGGTCCCCGCGCCCAGGCCTGGCTCCGAAGCTCCAAGGACAACCTCCTGAACAAGGCCCACAACCTGTGCCCCCAACTTCTCTGTGGGGAGAGGGACCGGGATTAAAGTGTTCACAGCCTCCACAATAAAGACATTCTTGTCTGTGTCCCTGTCCCAGTCTGTTCTCCATGAGGCCAGAGATGAGCCCACTCCAAGCACCCCCCTCCAGTTAATGAGGAAGTGACCCCCCAAAAGGGAGGGGTAGTCAGTGTGTGCGCGGGGCGGGGTGGGGGGGGAGGCCTAGGGGAGGGAGTCAGGGGGGTGCCCACCCTCAGTCCTCAGACCCGCTTCGGGCTGGTGTGGGGTGGAGACTTCCGGCTCCTCCGTTTGGGGTGGAGGGTGGAAGCTGGAGAGGAGGTGGGTTCGCAGGTCCCCACAGACACCCCTCATTCAGAGCTCGGCCTCCACGTCCCACGCGATGAAGACCCCAGATCCCACTCCTGGGGGGGCGCCCAAAGCCCCCAACCCCTCCACAGCCCCCACGCGGCCTGCCACTCTCAGGGGTAGAATTTTCAGATGGGGGGCTTGACCTCAGGGGATGTGACTGCCCTTGTGGCCCGACCCCACCCCCTCGGTGGCTCTGTTGGCCTGGACTTTGGCCTAGGCAGCCGGGTGGAAGGGAGGTGGATCCCAGGAGCTATAAAGCCTTTCTCTGCCCTTGGGAGCTGGTGAGGACCTCCCGCCAGAGTCTGGTAAGAGAGGGACCGAAATGGGGGTGGTGGTCAGCGGGGAGGGAGCAAAGATTGTTCAAAAGTCAGGAGGGCCCTACCCGGTTTGGCTCACTGGATAGAGCGTCCGTCCTCCGACTGAAGGGTCCCGGGTTCGATTCCAGTCAAGGGCACTTACCCCGGTTGCAGGCTGGATTCCTGGCCCTGGTCGGGGCGCATGCAGGAGGCAACCAATCGATGTGTCTCTCTCACATCGATGTTTCTCTCTCTCTGTGTCTCTCCCCCTCCCTTCCATTCTCTCTAAAAATCAATGGAAAAATATTCTCGGGTGAGGATTAACCAAAAAAATAAAGTCAGGGTCTTAGATTCCTGGGTTAGAAACACGGAATTTAGAATTGTGAACGTTGGTCCAGGCGGGTCCCCCTCCGAGCCAGCTCTGCACCTCTTCACAGCGACACAGGCTGAGGGAGCGAAGGGGGGCGGGGGACAGGGCCGCAGGCAAAGCTCATCCAAACGGTGGTGGTGGTTCTTAGCTGAGCCGCGGCCCAAGGCCCTGCAGGCTGGGTCTGCGCAGGAATGCCACCCTCAGCGCAGCCTTCCCCCCAGAGCACGTATCTCCAGGGAACACACCGTATTTTCCTCATTCAATACCTGTTCATTGCATTCTCTCTCCTGTCCGCTTCCTAAGGGCTGGACCCTCGCTGTGCTCACGGCCAGGTCCAGAGCTGTGCCTGACACGTGATAGATGCTCAAGAAATACTGACAAAAAGGCAGTATTTCTTTTCTTTGAGACAAATGCCCTTCTACAAAGCAGTTTAAAATAGAGCTTCCTCCCCAACTCACCCTGAAGGGCCCATGATGCTAAGAAACATGCTAGAGAAAAAGGACCTGCTCCACTGAACCGTTTCATGCACAAGAAAGCATACCCAGGTCAGATCAAAAGGACTTGTGTAATAACAGTCAGAACCATATTCTCTCCATGAATGGCTTCAGTTAAGAAAACAGC
>NW_005871819.1:143355-174799 GCF_000147115.1 Myotis lucifugus | reverse complement strand
GCCCCCAGCCCCTCCTCTCAAACCAGGAGTCCAGTGTACCCCAGCCCCTCCTCCCTCAGACCCAGGAGTCCAGACCCCCTCCTCCCTTAGACCCAGGAGTCCAGGCCCCCAGTCCCTCCTCCCTCAGACCAGGAGTCCAGACCTCCTTCTCCCTCAGACCCTGGAGTCCAGGCCCCCAGCCCCCCATAAGCACCCTGGAGACCCAACCCACAACTTGGGCATGTGCCCTGACCAGGAATAGAGCTGACAACCTTTTGGTGCACAGGACAATGCTCATTCAACTAAGCCACACTGGTCAGGGATTAACTTTAAAAAAAATTTTTTTTTTTTATTTCAGAGAAAAAGGGAGCGGGAGAGAGAGATAGAAACATGAGTGATGAGAATCATTGATTGGCTGCCTCCTGCACGCCCTCTACGGCCTGCAACCGAGGCATGTGCCCTTGACTGGAATCGAACCCAGGACCCTTCAGTTCTCAGGCTGAAGCTCTTTCCACTGAGCCAAACCAACTAGGGTTTAACTTTTTTATTTATTGATTTGAAAGAGAGAGAGAGAGAGGAAGGGTGGAGGGGAGAGAGAAACATTGCTTTGTTGTTCCACTTCTTTATGCATTCATTGGTTGCTTCTTGTGTGTGCCCTGGCTGGGGATTAAACCGGAAACCTTAGCCTATCGGGTAGACACTCTAACCAACTGAGCTACACGGCCTAGGTGTTCTCTTCTTTTTCTTTTTTAAATATATTTTATTGATTTTTTATTGATTTTTTTTATTTATTGATTTGAAAGAGAGAGAGAGAGAGGAAGGGTGGAGGGGAGAGAGAAACATTGCTTTGTTGTTCCACTTCCCCAGTGGGGATGTGCCCGCAACCAAGGCACATGCCCTTGACCGGAATCGAACCTGGGACCCTTGAGTCCGCAGGCCGATGCTCTATCCACTGAGCCAAACCAGTTCGGCTCTTTTTCTTTTTTAAAAAATATTTTTAAAAATTAATTTCAGCGAGGAAGAGAGAGAGAGAGAAACATCATTGATGAGAGAGAATGATGGATTGGCTGCCTCCTGCACACCCCCTACTGGGGATCAAGCCTGCAACCCCAGGCATGTGCCCTGACCGGGAATTGAATGAACTGTGACCTCCTGGTTCGTAGGTCAACACTCAACCACAGATCCACACCAACCAGGCAAGTTGTTCTCTTCTTATTGGCAACAGTCATAACATTTCCTGAATTTCTACTCAGGGCCAGTAGCTCTGTTCCATCCTGAGGCCACAGAGAGGCTGGGGGGAAGCAGTGGGCCGAGGATGAGCAAGCCAACCAGGGGCGAAGATCACTTCAGACAGCAATATCGCAATGAGGAAAAGGCGAGAAAGTGAGGCTATCAGGCCTGGGTGCGGCCACCTGGGATCAGTAGTGAATTCCGAGCAGGGTGGGCCTCTTGGGGTGGTCACAGGGTTATGCATCACCACTGCAGCGTGGGTGGAGCCGTGGTTGCTGGAGAGTGGGGGAGGGATGGGGGCAGTCCCTTGGCCCCCAGGTCTGGGTGGGGTGGTCAGTGACTGGGAGAGGGTCTCGGCAGTGGGGAGAGCAGGCCGGAAGCACAGGGTGTGCAGATAAGAACAGAGGCTCTGCAGGCTGAGAGAGGGCAGTGCCAGAGCCTGTGGGTAGAGGGCTGGGCACCTGGACTCCTGGATTCTGCGGGAACTGGGGGGTAGTCCTGGGCCCCCAAACCTAGGGGATGGGACTGTTGGCCTCTGAGGACACAGGGCTTGTATTTCTCCTCATCTGCCCGGCATTAACCTCGGCCAGCCTTTCCGCACGGTTGGGGCCGTTTTCCCAGGTCCTGAGGCTGGGCAGCTGTGAGCCGAGTGGAAAGCAGGGGCCTTGGGGAGGGGTGGTGGGAAATGTCCCGACGTCCCCAGGGCCTGGGAAGAGCTGAGGCTGCCAAACCTAGGGGGGTGCTGGGGAGGGGGGACCCTGGAGGAACAATCCCTGCTCTGTCCACTTGTTTCTCACGGACTCACGCCAAACCAAACCTCTGCCCGGGCCAGTTCTGCTTCCAACCAATCCTGGTGCGCTTTCCAGACCCCTCCTTCCTTTCTCAGGCTCCTACCCCAGTCCTGCTCCCCCCAGGACCCCAGAGTCCAGGCCCCCAGACTCCTCCTCCCTGAGAACTCAAGAGTCGGAGACCCCAGATTTCTCCCTCAAACTCTGGAGTCCAGACCCCCAACCTCTTCTGAGGAAATCAGAAGTTCAGGGACCCAGGCTCCTTCTCCCTTAGAACTTGAAATCACAGCTTCTGGTTGGTGTTGGGCGTCCCCTAGTGGAGGGCAGAGAGGATCTGGCCTGTGATTTATTTACCAGTTAGAAGGAATGAAAGCATTTATTTGGTCACTCAGCCGGCATGGTGGGAGGGCTTTGCAGGGCTCTAACCTAAGGTCACAGTCCAGCTGAGAGCCTCTAGTGCAGCGGTTCTCAACCTGTGGGTCGCGACCCCTTTGGCAGTCGAACGACCCTTTCACAGGGGTCGCCTAAGACCATCCTGCATATCAGATACTTACATGACGATTCATAACAGTAGCAACATGACAGTGATGAAGTAGCAACGAAAATAATTTTATGGTTGGGTCACAACATGAGGAACTGTATTTAAAGGGCCAGAAGGTTGAGAACCACTGCTCTAGTGCATGCTTCCACGGGTCAGGACTCAGCTGTATGTGAGAGAGGGAAAACAGACCGGGGCATTTTGTTATCTAGAGCTGAGAGCAGAGATGGGATTACAGTGAAACTGAAGAAGATTAAGTTTCAAAGCCCCTCTCTTGCCTGGGCTTTCTGTGGTCCTCTATTTCGATTTGTTTCTATAACTTTGGACTTCTAAAAGAGAGGCCTGCCTGCCCGCTGTGGCTCAGTTGGTTGAGCATCGTACTGTGCACTGCGTTTGCCAGTACGATTCCCGGTCAGGGCACATGCCTGGATTGTGGGTTTGATCCCCCACAGGGGGCATGCAGGAGGCAGCCGATGGATGTTTTGCTTTCACAGCAATGTTTCTCTCTACCTCTTCCTTCCACTATCTCTAAAAATCAATAAAAATATTTTTTTTGAAAAAGTGGCCCAGAAAAATCTCAGTCTGCCCCCAGTCTGGGGGATATAATCAGTATGTTCATTGGTCCCTGGGTCTGTAATATCACAGAATCATTATTACCACCATTATCTGTAAGAGGGAGAACTGGGCACCTTAGTTTTCTAAGGTTCCTTCTTGCCCTTGTGTTGATCCCCAAAGGTAAGTCATTCACCTTCTGCACTCAGAGCTTCATCCTCTCACTCAGTAATCACCCCTGGGCAGTGCTGGAGGATACAGCAATGACCAGGACAGCCCTGGGCTTGCTTGCCCGGGGCAAGACACACCACACCCATTTCTGACATTGATGACCCAAAGTGAGCAGGTATGGGGTGAGGGAGTCCAGGGATCTTGGGAGGACTGAAAGGCGGTGCCCCACCCAGCCTGGGGGGTCAGGGAGGGTTTCCTGGAGGAGGTGATATTGTTACTGAGCTGAGAGCTATAGGAAAGTGGAGGAAGAAGATAGTAAAATAATTAGAATCTCCCAGTAATGTGTAAGGTTCACAGTCACAGCACATGATGTTGATCACTTTCTAAACGTAAGGCGGGGGGCCAGGTGTTTACATTGGAGATCACACTGGGTCTTCTCAAAAGCCCGACGGGGCAAAAGGGAAAGAGGAATAGCTGGTGCTGGTATAATGCGTAGTTTATTTACTTATTTTTAAACATTTGTATTTTTTTATTTTATTATTATTATTATTTTTGATCCTTACCCGAGGATATTTTTTCCATTGACTTTTTAGAAAGAGTGGAGAGAGGGAAAGACGGAGAGAAACAGATTGGTTGCCTCTGGCACCTCCCTGACCAAGACCAGGCTGGGGAGGAGGTAAGTGCCCTTGGCCGGAATCCAACCGAAACCCTTCGGTCCACAGGTTGACGCTCTACCCACTGAGTCAGACCGGCTAGGGTTATAATGCCTAGTTTATAAGAGAGGAAGAAACGAAGGCTTAAAGAGATATGTCACTTGTTGGGGATCATTTAGCCCAGCGGTTCTCAACCTGTGGGTCGCAACCCCTTTGGGGGTCGAACGACCCTTTCACAGGGGTCGCCTAAGACCATCGGAAAACACATATATAATTACATACTGTTTTTGTGATTAATCACTATGCTTTCATTATGTTCAATTTGTAACAATGAAAATACATCCTGCATATCAGATATTTACATTACGATTCATAGCAGTAGCAAAATTACAGTTATGAAGTAGCAACGAAAATAATTTTATGGCTGGGGGTCACTACAACATGAGGAACTGTATTAAAGGGTCGCAGCATTAGGAAGGTTGAGAACCGCTGACTTAGCCGATCAGTAGTACAACCAGAATGTAAACCCAGGTCAGACCGCCACCCAATTCATTGGCGAAGGTTTAACAGCCGCTGATAATCTTCTGCCCTCTGGGTGGGCTTTCACAACACTCTCCCCAAGCCAGGAGTCTCTGAACAAGTGTAGAAAGATGCATACATAGCTAAGAAAACATGCAGCTCATACAGCCCTGGAAGCCCAGTACTCAAGCCTAGTCACCGAGAACACGCATGCGCGCTAAAGCGGCGGCCCGAAATCTAGGGAAGGGGCTGACAGGATCCAAGGTGGAGGTGTGGCGGCCGTGAGAACCCCGAAATGGTACTCTGAATGCACAGGAAAAACATAACCTCAAGGGGACTTGCCGAGGAGAAAGGATGTTAGGAAAAGAGGTGAGAGCGGGAGGACACTGGTCAGAAGCCCTGCTCTCTGGATCCGGTGTCCTGGAAGTTCCTTTAACGCAGGAAGGGCGTGGCCCAAGCAAAACCTTAAGAAGCGTTACGGTGGCCGGGACAGCTCAAGAAACATGGAACGGCCTGAACTCGAAGACTCGGCGGAGAGAAGCGGGAGGACGGCCTAGAAAGCTCACATAACCGGGAGAGGCTGGCTTACTGGAGAGGGCGGAAGGAATGGAGCCTGTGCATAGCGCACGTGTTAGCTGAGGAAGTCCTGGGAGTTCGGAGCAGGCAGCGTGTCCACCAGGTGAAAACATGGGCTAGTAGGCGGGGAAAGTTCTGTGGCCGGATTGGTTCCTTCAAAGCCGGAAGCCGCTCTCCCGGGAGGCGTGGTCGAGGCGCTCTCGCCCGGTACGGTGGCCGGCAGGTCGGGGGGGGGGGGAAAAGCGTGAAATCTCGCGCGATCGCGCTGCTGCCGTCGGGGACGGGGCGGGGCTGGCGGCGGGGGCGGGGACCCGGAGCGGGAAGATGGCGGCGGCGCAGGAGACGGACGGGGCCGGCAGCGCCGTGGTGGCGGCCGGAGGAGGCGGCTCCGGTCAGGTACGGAGGCCGAGAGGGGCCTGAGGGGTTCTTCTCCACCCGGGGGGCCTCCCACGGGGCGTGTCCTGCCCCTTTTCGTGGAATCCCGTGCATCGGGGGCTCCTTGCCCAGAGGGACCTTGAATAACCGGGCCCAGGCGGGGCCGGGTGGCCCGGGCGGCCGGACGGTGCGGGGAGCAGGGCCCTGTTGCGCGCCGGGCCCCCTGCATGCTCGCGCCGAGCGGCCACCAAGCTCATTGCTCGAGCTGGAGACAGTGGCGCGGCGGGACGCAGTCTTGTACCCAGGCTCCCTCGGTTCTCGACTCGTGATTCCAGGCTCCACGTCCGTTCCCAGAGTGGTCTGGCACCCGGGGTCTCCCTTCCAGTGCCTGACCTGTGGACGGTGACTGGTTAACTGGGAGTTTTGTATCTCTGGGGGGAGTCAGGTAATCGTCCTGAGTCAGGACACAGGCTGTGGAGACATTGACAGACCCATTTCACAGGTGGGAATCCAAGGAACAGCGAGAGTGAGGCGCTTGCAGAATGTCAGCCGGGTTGGGCTGGGCTTCATCCCATGGAGCAGTTTAGTAGCCGCTGCTAACCCAGCGTGGTCAGCACTGGAGTGGCTGTGCTTTGATCACAAACTAACCCCGTGGGGGAATTAGCCCAGGGGCTGGTGGTTTCTGACCCTCACCGCCACAACTCAGCCGAGGCTGCAGAACCTGCTGAGTTCAGGCAGCCACCCTGCAGGCGTTTAGGGAACCCACGGAGCGACAGCGAGGTGCTGTGGGACCCACCCACCCGGATGTCACTGAGTGGGAGCAGCACACGGGAGAGGAGCTCAGGTTGGGAGGGGAGAGTGAAGCCGAGTTTCTCTGTGACCTTGTGCTAACTCCTCTCTCTTTGGGCCCTCATTTCTCCAGTGGTAAACGGAAGGGTTAGGTAGGAGGGCCAGCCGTGTGATGGGCCACAAAGGTGGCCACCTAACCTGTGCCCCTGCCTTCGGTGGAGCGGGAGAGAAGACCGACGTGTGAAGAATTATAACACTGGGTGACTAGGGTAACGATAGAAGTCTATGCCAGGGACTGAGGGAGCCAAGAGGAGGGGCAAATAATATCACCTGGAACGCCAGGATGAGATTCCTGGGATAGAGCAAGACAAGACGCACCTTGTTTAGCATCTTCAACCAGGCCCTGGCCCCGGGGTGGCCTCAGGAAGTGTTTGCTGAATTAGCTCTGGAAGGAAGACTCAGTCCCTGTCTTCAGGGGCTGCTCAGTCTTGCTGAAAGGTCTTTCTCCCTTGGAGTTTCTGTGGATTACTGAGTGTGTGTGTGTTTTGTGTGTGTAGGGGGGAGGGTGATGGGAGAGACTAGGACTCGGGGTGCCCTGATTGCTGTGAGTTTCCACAGACCCCCACACACCCTAGTCTTCTCTTGTCCTACCTCTGCTTAAACCTCTCCAGGCATTCCTTTGCTTTCAGGATAAAGTACAAGTTCTCTAGCAGATCAAACCCTGCGCGATCATGACTCCCTTCAGGCTGAGGATGGCTCAACCACAGCACTTACTGACATTTGGGGTTGGAGAATTCTTCACTGTGGGGGACTGTCCTGTGTGCAGTAGGATATTTAGCAGCATCTTTGGCCTCTACACTAGGTATCAGTAGCGTATACATCACTCCCCAGTGTGACAACCACAAATGCCTGCAGACATTGCTAAAAGCCCCCGGGGGTGGGGGGAAGGGGCAAAGATTGCCCCCGCTGGAGAGCCACTGGATGAGAGGAGCATCAGCCAGCTGAGCTCTTTTATTTCGGGCGTGTGCCAGCTATCCCTTCCTCATAGCCTGTGCATAGGTTTCTCCCTTCTTACCTGGTTGATCCTTACGAGTCCTGTACATCTCAGACATTCTCTCCCCTAGGAAGCCCTCTCTGACCCTCAGACTGGGTCAGGGCTCCACAGCCCCCTGGGCTCCCCTGTCCCCAGCACTGCCCACACTGGGTTGTCACTGTCCATCTGTCTCCTCCGCTGACAGGAGCTGCAGGAGGACAGAACTGGGACTGTCTTGGTCATCACTGTGTCCCCAGCACCGCCCAGCTGAGGCCTTGGCACAGGTCAGGTGCTCAGTGTTTGTGGAATGAATGGATCTTGAGGCAGAGGCTAAGCTGAGGTGGAATGCCCACGGTGGATCCAGGTGTTCGGCGAGGATGTGCCGGAAAGCCTCTGGCCCAGCCTCATGGTTTTAGCTGCTTCCTGGGCCCCTTGGTGCGTGTTCCTGGAGATAGTGTGTGAGATTGGACATGTGGATCCGAGAGGAGGAACTGTGCTGTGTCCGCAGCCACCACCACCCTCTCCTGGCCTGTGGGGTCTAGACAGGCCTTGGCAGTCTCATGCTCCAGCCAGCCTGCTCCTCCTTCAGGCGGGGGCTGAGGCACAGGACCCACAGACCCAGCATTCATCCCTTCAGTTAATGTGTATTTTGTCCCCACTACAGGCTCTGATCCATGCTAATGCTGGAGATACAGCTGCGAACAGAACAGAGGCCCTGCCCTCTTGGAGCTCATGTTCTATTTGAGGGCTTCAGGGTGGGGGTAGAAGAACAGATGGGACTGTTCTAAGATAAATAGGAAAACGTATAGTGGCTCAGATGTAATAAGTGCCATGGACAGAAATAAAGCTGGGAGGGGGATAGGAAGTGAGGGGGGTAGGGGGTTGTCATTTAAACAGGGAAGGCCTTGCTAGAAGGTGACATTTGAACAGACTTGAAGAAGGGAGGCATTTAGATACATGGGGGAAAGCCTTCCAGGTAAAGGGAACAGCCAGTGCAAAGGCCCTGAGGTGGGAGGTGCCTGGTGTGAGGAGGGAACAGTGAGGAGACTGGTGTGGCTGGAGCTGGTGAGTGAGGGGAGGTAGGGGAGAGCAGAGAGCAGGGAGGGAGCCAGATCAGGCCCTTGGGGACCATGGTGAGGACTTTGCCTTCACTCTGAGGGAAGTGGAAGCCACTGGAGAGTTACCTCTTTTTTTTTTTTTTATTGCTTTTTGGAGAGAGGAAGGTAGAGAGAGAGAGCCCACAATCTGGGTATCTGGGTCTGTGCCTTGACCGGGAATCGAACCTGCCACCTTTTGGTGTAGGGGAAGATGCTCCAGCCAAATGAGCCACACTGGCCAGGGCAAGAGTTACCTTTTAGTGAGGTATAATTTAGATACTGTACCGCTCACCTGTTGTCAGTATAGACTTTGGTGGCTTTTAGTACATGCGTGCAGTTGTGAGGTACAAGCTTCATCACAGTCCAGTCTGAGAACACTTGTATCCCCTCAGGGCATGTTCCTTTTGCAGTCACACTCTGCCCCTAGCAGTGTTCCTTTTTGTTGCTGAGTACTATTCCATTGTGCACATACATCCGTTTCATTCATTGAAGGACGTTTGGGTAACTTCTAGCTAATATGAATAATGCTGCTATGGACATTTGCGTATAAGCTTTCTCGTGGACCTATGCTCTCATTTCTCTTGGGTAGAGACCCAGAAGTGGGATCGCTGGTTTGTTTGCAGGTACATAGTTCACTTTTTAAGCATCGACCTTGTTTTTCCGAGCAGCAGCGTCATTTTTCCCACCAGCAGTGTCCAGCGTCCCGATGCCTCCACACCCTCACCTGCACGTGTGGCTGGCCCTCTTTCTGATGCTGGCCATCCTAGTGCACAGACATCTCATTGCGGTTTTCGTTTGCATTTCCGTGGGAAGGTGTCCAGCCCACTTGTCCACTATTGCGGGTAGGAGAACAGACCTGGCAGCCAGCCAGATGTGGGTTCAAGTTCTGGCCTGGCCTCAAGCTTCCGTTTCTTGACCCAGAATCAGCTCAGACCTGCTGGGAGCCCTTACTTGGCCCCCAGTGCTCCTGAATGAGGGCTGTGCCTGTCCAATCTCCCTGTCTCCTGGCCAACCCCTTCGATGAACCTTTCCCCTCCCCAGCACACCCTTCACCCAGATGTCAGACAGCTCCTCGGGGAGGCCTCCCTGACCCCCCAATCCAGGGGTTATCTTCATCTCCTGCGTATTTCCGCCAGAGCACTTTTCCTGTTACCATTTTTAATTATCCTGTTTACCTTTCTGTAGGTGTGTTTCCATCTAGATCAGCGGTTCTCAACCTGTGGGTCGTGACCCCTTTGGGGGTCGAATGACCCTTTCACAGGGGTCGCCTATGAAAACATAGATATATCGGAAAACACATATATAATTACATATTGTTTTTGTGATTAATCACTATGCTTTAATTATGTTCAATCTGTAACAATGAAATTGGGGGTCACCACAACATGAGGAACTGTATTAAAGGGTCACGGCATTAGGAAGGTTGAGAACCACTGCTCTAGATCCTGAACTCTGGGAGAGCAGGGCCAGAGCTGTGTGGCCACCACCGGTCCCACCACCTAGCACAGGGCCTGGCGCACAGTGAGTGCTCAGGAAATATTTTTTCCAACACACGAAGGAAATCTTTTCTGAACAAAATACACCTGCATTTTCACAATCTAGCCCTTGGGTCAGAGATGGGAAGGGTCAGAGAAGGGAAGTGATGTGTCCAAGATCTCACCGCCGGGAATGATGGGGTAGGGCCTGCAGCCTGGGTCTGTGACCACTATCACCATGGTGCTGTCCTGCACTTTGGGAGACGACAGAGAAAAGCACTTTCTGGTAAAGGGACAGGGAGTGACAAATGACACCTTTAACAAACACTGGCCTCAGCTCCCTGGCAGCCCCATCTGGCCAGGGGGCCTCTGTCCCTGCTCCCCGGGGCTTTCGGGGCTGAGAGAAGAAGACATTGCAGAGGAGTGGGCTTGGGGCTGTGGGAGGGGGAGGGCTGGGCCGTGGGGGCCCCGGAGGGGGTGGATTTGGGTGGCCTGGGTGCTGGGGGAAAGCCCTTCAAGGAGCATTTGTTGACTCCACAGGTATTTATTGAGCCCCTGCTCTGCTGGCTGGGGGCTGGGTAATGCTTCCACCTGACGGTGACCTTGACAGTCCTAGTCCTACCTCTTGAAGGCTGGGGGCTGAGGGGGCGGAGCCAGGAGGAAGGAAGAGGGCAGGACTGGGAAGTGGCAGGTTCCAGGACAGGCCTGGGAAGAATTTCTCCATCTCGGGCCTTTCCAAAGCTGACGTGAAATTCTCTGCTTCTGAGCTTCTCTTTCGAAGGGAAGATTCTCCCTTCGGGAAGCCCTGCCTGACTCGCTGGCCTGCCCACCCTCCTTCCTCCTGCTGCTGTCCTGCCTGGGACACCGACAAGTGGCTCAGCCTCCCCAAGCCCCCATTCGCCCGCATGGAGATGTTCGAGGTTCTGGCCCGCAGGCTGGTGTGCACTGTGTTTGTTGCACTCACCTTCGTTGTGGCTCACAGCAGTGTGGCTCATGCTCTGGTTGTTTTTTTCTGTCTGTCTCTCCTGCTGTTTCCGGAGCTCCTGAAGGGATGAGCCCTGTACAGGGCCAGCCACAGCGGAGACCCCAGGAACTGTTTGCTCAGGGAGGGACCGTTCAGATAAACCCAGGACTGGCATCGGCCAGTGACCCCTTCTGCATTGTTCCCCATAGTCACCTCCGCATCATTGCTCCCTGTGCCCCGGCCCCGGCAGTCCTTAGAGTCAGGCTATGTCTCTCACCACCTTTGTTTCTGTACCTGCTGCTTCCCTCATTGCCTCCTCTGCACAGGCCACTTGTATTTTAGATCTCAGCGCTGATGTCCCCTCTTCCAGGAAGCTCTCCCTGTCTCCTGGACCAGGTGCCCTCTCTGTGTTCAGCCCTGAGCCAGGTTGCATTCTCCCTCCTTATCCTGGTCTCTGTCTCCCGCAGGTGACCAGCAATGGCAGCATCGGGAGGGACCTGCCAGCGGAGACCCAGCCCCAGAACCCACCCCAGCCAGCACCCAACGCCTGGCAGGTCATCAAAGGTGTCCTATTCAGGTAAGCAGATGCCAGTTTGCTTTTTTATCTTCTAATAGTTTTTATTGCTTTTAGATAGAGGAAGGGAGAGGGAGATTGAAACATCGATGAGAGAGAAACATCAACATCCATTGGCTGCCTCCTGCATGCCTCCTGATCGGGATCGAGCCCGAAACCCCAGCAATTGAACCAGCTAACCTCCTGGTACATGGGTCGATGCTCAAGCACTGAGCACACAGGCCGGGCATGGTTTGCTTTTGTTCATGGAAAAAAGTGCAAATGAAAGGAAAGAATCCTTGAGGATGGCCATCATTTCTATATTGGTGGGAGCTGTATTTTTTTTTTTTTTCTTAATGGTAGAATTTTTTTAATGTGGTAAAATATACCACATTATTAATATTCTTGGGCTGCTCTAATAAATAGCACTAACTGGGTGACTTAAACAACAGAAATGAATTTCTCACAGCTCTGGAGGCCAGAAGTCTCAGACCAAGGGGATGTCTGGTTTCTCCTGAAGCGTCTCTTGGCTTGCAGATGTCTGCCTTGTGGGGTCTTCACATGGTCTTTCCTCTGTGGGTGCCTATGTCCTAATCTCCTCTTCCTTTTTGTTTTTCTTTTTTTACTTTGTTCTTATTCTTTTTTTAATCTCCTCTTCTTATAAGGACACCAGTCCTATTGGATTAGGGCCCACCCTATGACCTCACTTAGCCTTAATCACCTCTTTAGAGGCCCTATCTGCAAATACAGTCACTGAGGTACTGAGGGTTAGGACTTGACATATGATTTGGGGGACACAATTCAGACACAACATACATGTTACATGTAACTTACCATTTTAACTATTTCTAAATGTAACATTCAGTGGCATTAATTATATTGATATTGTTGTACACCATCACTACCATTCACCTCCACAACTTTTTCCTCTTCCCAAACTGAAACTCTGTTCCTCTTAAACACTAACTCCTCATTTTCCCTTCCCGCCAGCCCTTGGCATCCACCTTCCTACTTTCTGTCTCTGAGCTTCTACCTCAGAGAGGAATCCGACAGCTCACAGGTCATCAAAAGAATTCCAAGAGATCCCTCGCTGGTGGGGCTCACTTGGGCATCATCCTGTGCACTGAAAGGCTGCTGGTTTGATTCCAGGTCAGGGCTCATGCCCAGCTTGTGCGCTCCATCCTTGGTGGGGGTCATGCAGGAGGCAGCAGATTGATGTTCTGCTTTCATCTATGTTCCACTCTCACATTGATGTTTCTCTCCCTCTCCCTCTTTTTCTAAAAATCAATAAAAGTGTCTTAAAAAGAAAAGAATTCCATGAAAACCCATGTCAGCTGGGGGCATAGGAGCTGGCACATGCTCAGTCAAAGTTGGCCATGATTGCTTTTGTTTATTGTTTATTAAACCTTAGAACATATAGCCCTGACAGATTTGGCTCAGTGGATAGAGCGTCGGCCTGCGGATTGAAGAGTCCCAGGTTCGATTCCGGTCAGGGGCATGTACCTTGGTGCTGGCACATCCCCAGTGGGGGGTGTGCAGGAGGCAGCTGATCAATGTTTCTCACTCATTGATGTTTCTGACTCTCTATTCCTTTCACTTCCTCTCTGTAAAAAATCAATAAAATATATTTAAAAACAAACAAACAAAAAAAACCTTAGAACATATAAAGAGAAACAGTTGAAAGATAGTCCACAGCCTCGATGCAGTCACAGATCACCTGCTGGGGGGGGACAGACCTGCCTGCCTCAGAGTGTCACACGGGACAGTGAGAAGCTGTTCAGGAGAGAAACTGCACTCTTCAGCCAGGACACTCACACGTCCTTCCTGGCCTGTACCCGAAGCTTCTTCACCTGTGGGGCCCCTGTCCCTCCTCTTCCCTGTCCCTCTCCTCCCCCCATGTCCAACAAGGACTTAGCATTTTCTTATATATCAGTTTCTTTCATGCTTCAAGCAGCTATGAATAGAGATTATTTTTATCTTTCCCTTCATTTTTACACGAGGCAGCCTATTTTATACAGTTCTGCACCTTGATTTTTTTCATTAGCAATGTATCTCAGAAATCTTTCCACATCGGTGCATAAAGGAACTTCCTTCAGATAGGCATTTTTTATCTAGCCACAGTGTGGGCTAATTTCCTTTCTTAGAACCAGGCAGCCCCAAACATCAGTTCAGTCTCTCCTGGAGTTTTAAAGTGGAATCAGGCTTTGTTTTGAGGGGTCTGTGAGCTCCCTGAAGCTTCCAGCAGATTGCATTGAAATGGCCTCTTTTCAGGGTAGTCTCCATGCTTCTTAGCACATCCTCAAATCACACCAGTGCTTACCCGGAGCTGGGAGCGGGGTGGATAAATGAATGGGGTGGGAAGGAGAGTTTTCACTATATGTCTTTTCATAAATACAGTTTTTTCTGAACCTGTGGAAGTAATATCTATTTAGCAGGGAGAGATTTAAAGCTCTTTTATTTGCTTACTCTGGAAAGGTGAGGCTGGTCCCCTTGGGCCTGGGGTCCTCTGGCGGGGCTTCGTGGCCTGGGATGCTGGGGTGGAGGGCAGTGTCCACAAGCCCTGAGTGTGTCCCAAAACTGGGTACACGAGTACACACAGATGTTCTTATGTCCTTCAGGGCGCAGGGAATCTGGAATCCTAAAAAGATCTGGTCTGGTCTCCCTCGTTTTACAGGGGACCCAAAAGACCAGAGGGGTTGGGACTCCCCCCACAGGCCACACATGAAGCCAGTGGGTGTCCTTGCTCCACACTCTCCCTGGGTGTTTCACTCAAATGGGAGCCTCTCCTGGGGACAGAGGGGTCCCCAGAGATTGTCGGTGCTAGACCTTCCCTAGCCATGTGCATCAGGGACTTCTTGGGGAGGCAGCAGATGGCTCAGCTGGGCCACGGCTCCTGTGACCCCAGACCCCAGGGCTCCATGGCTTCTACAGGCAGAGACGAGTTCTGTGCCTGATCCTGCCCTTCGGTGTGGTTTGGGGCTCAGCAGGGAGGCACCCTACTCACATCAGAATTCCCTTGTAGTGTTTTCCATTCCAGAGATTTTTGCATGACTCTTTCCTGTGATGAAAATAACAACAATAATAGCTAACACTTGTACTATTCAGTATGTGCCTGGCTTCATTCTGAATGATGTCATTGCATATGTATATATCGGTGTATTTAATGCTTATAAACAACCCTACAAGGTAGGCAGTGTTAGCCCCATGTTAATAGTGAGGAAACAGGCCTAGAGAGGCGAAGAATCTTGTTCGAGGTCACACAGTCAGTAAGAGGCAGAGCTGGGCTTCAGATCCAGGTATTGAAGCTTAGAGGCTGAGCATGTAACCCCTCTGCTGTATAGCTTTTTGCTTTTTTTTTTTTTTAAATCTTTAAATTCTTTATTAGTTAAGGAATTACAAATGTGTCCTCATTCCCCGCTTTTTGCTTTTTTAAATATGTCTTTATTGATTTCAGAGAGGAAGGGAGAGGGAGAGCGAGAGAGATAGAAACATCAATGATGAGAGAAAATAATTGATCAGCTGCCTCCGGCACACCCACTACTGGGGATGGAGCCCACAACCTGGGCATGTGCCCCAACCAGAATGGAACTGCGACCTCCTGCTCATAGGTGCTCATAGGTTGACGCTCAACCACTGAGCCACACCAACTGGGCTGCTCATAAGTACTTGTCTCATTTAATAATTACACAGCTGCTGTATCTGAGAGACCTGAATTAATAAAATGGATATTTATTTTTCACTCACATACCAGTGTGGACTAAGCAGACCAGAATTTTGCAGTCTGCTGCGACCCAGACTCCTCCCTGATTTTTAAAAATATATATTTTATTAATTTTTTACAGAGAAGAAGGGAGAGGGAGAGAGAATCAGAAACATCGATGAGAGAGAAACATCGATCAGCTGCCTCCTGCACACTCCTGTGTCCGCAACCAAGGTACGTGCCCTTGACCAGAATCGAACCTGGGACCCTTGAGTCCCAGGGACCCTTGGGCTCCTCCCTGATTTTTGATCCACCATTGCTAGGTTTTGCCTCTATTCCTCAGGGCCTACGACAGCTGCTGAAGATCCAGTCACCACATCCATGTTCCAGCGGGGGAGATGAAATCAAGGAGGGATGTTCTTTCTCTTTAAGGACACTTTCCAAAAACTCAACATAACACATTGTTTTTTCATTTTATTGACCAGAACTTTACCTTGTATCTTTACCCAGCTGTAAGTAAGGCTGGAATTGTCTCTTTTCTGTGTGGCCAAGGGGTCCCACTAAAACTTAGTTTGCTTACCAAGGAAGAAGGGGAAGATGGATATTGGGAAACAACTATCAATCTGGTATAGTTTTGTTTTAGGGCTTTTATTTTGTTCATTAGAAAACAATTCAAAAAGAAAAGCATAATCCCCTAAGATCACCGTCATCATCATTACTGTATTGACACAATCCTTTCATGCACTGATTTATATCGATGCTCACCCGAGGATATTTTCCCATTGATTTTTAGAGAGAGTGGAAGAGAGAGGGAGAGACAGAAAGAAATATCTATGTGAGAGCAACACATCTATTGGTTTCCTCACACACGTGCCCTGACCAGAATCAAACCTGGGACCCTTCAGTCTGCGGGCCAATGCTCTATCCACTGAGCCAAACCAGCTAGGGCTGTGTATTCATTCTTATCAAGCTTTTCCTAGTTGTTTCCAGTAGGAGAGTTGGTCTGAATAAACTAGTCCATTGCTACTAAAAATCAGGACTATCCTGGCAGGAGTGTCAGACCACCCCTGGTCGGGGTAGGTGCATCTCCATATCTATATCTATATCTATATCTATATCTATATCTATATCTATATCTATATCTATATCTACATCTATATCTATATCTCAGATAGATATCTTTCTATCTATATATATATCTCTCTATATCTCTATATATCTGTGTCTATCTATATCTATATCTATATCTATTTTTAAATGTAGTTGCAGGAACTCCTGGTCATATTACTTTAAGAATATGCAACTCATTCTCAGGATCAGTGATTCTTTTTTTTTTAAATATATTTTTATTGATTTCAGAGAGGAAAGGAGAGGGAGAGAGAGATAGAAACATCAATGATGAGAGAGAATCATTGATTGGCTGCCTCCTGCACACCCCCTACTGGGGATCGAGCCTGCAACCCAGGCATGTGCCCTTGACCGGAGAACCTTCAGTCCCAGGCCAATGCTCTATGCACTGAGCCAAACCAGCCAGGGCTCTCATATCTATATTTTTCTCTCTCTCCTCCTTCGTCCCTCCCTTCCATTCTCTCTAAAAAGAAATGGAAAAAATATCCTCTGTTGAGGATTAACAACAACAACAAAATCAGAACTAACTTATTACTTACTATCTGCCTCTCCAGTTTTCAGTTGAGGTTTCTGAAAGTTGCTTATGTTGCTTTCTAAGGTTCTGTACTTGTAAAACGCTGGGCTAGCACAGATGCTTTGGTTTGTCTCACTTTGGGATTCCAGTGGACTGGGACATGAATGTTTTCTAGGTCTGAGGTTTCAAGGGTCCAAGCTCCTGTGCCCTGTGGTTACCCGGAGCTTCTGGAGGACTTGGTGAGGGGGGTCTACATGGAACCCAGGGCAGTGCCAGGCCCCTCACCCTAGCAGACAGTGGCATCTGGGGTCTCTCCCCAGACGTGGCCTTTGAGGGTATCTTATCTCTCACCAGCCCTGTGACTGCCTTCTCAGGCACCCTCCATCCTTGGCCACCAGCCCCAGGTCAGGCCCTAGCAGGTGCGAGTCAGAAGGAGGTCAGGAGGACCCATGTCGGAAGGAAAAGGCTTGGGGACTCATCACCTGCCCTGCTTCCCTCCTCAGGATCTTCATCATCTGGGCCATCAGCAGCTGGTTCCGCCGAGGGCAGGCCCCTCAGGACCAAGTGGGCCCCGGAGGAGCCCCGCGCGTCGCCAGCCGCAACCTGTTCCCCAAAGACACTTTAATGGTAACTGCTGGCTGGGAGGCCAGACAAGGGAGATGAGGGCGCCAGGGAGGGTGTGGGGGAGTGACCTGGGCCTCGATCTGGTTTCTGGTAACTGTCAGGTCTATGAATGGGTCCAGAGCTGAGGAACTCTGGGTCTATCCACAACACATAAAACCTGTCACTCAAGCAACACCAGTAAGGGAAAAGTAAATTCTTTTGGTTTTGTGGGGGTTCTAGCTCTGGGGAAGAGGAACATCCAAGGAGTCACTCAGTTGTTTAAAAACTATCTTGGCAGAGTCCTTAATGTATTTTGTTTCAAAAGTATGTTCAAGCTTTAAAAGTTGCAAAGGGAGCCCTAGCCGGTTTGGCTCAATGGATAGAGTGTCAGCCTGCAGATTGAAGGGTCCTGGGTTCGATTCTGGTCAAGGGCATGTACCTCAGTTGTAGGCTCAATCCCTGGCTCCGGTCGGGGCCCATGTGGGAGGCAACCAATTGATGTGTCTCTCTCACATCGATGTTTTCAGTTTCCCAGAATTCTAGTCAGCGGGGTGACCACTGCTCAGCTGTTCTTGGTCAGTGGGCCTTCAGGGCTCTGAACAGAGATGGCCACAGGACTTGAGAAAGGAGGGAGCTGTTGGAGGCATGGCTTCCCGTATTCTCGGTAGAGGCTGCTGTTCCTGCAGATCTTGACCGTGCTTTATCCATAAGCCTGCAGAGCTCTGACCAGGAATGCCACAAGAGGCCGAGAAGGGAGAAGATAACAATCAGTCGGCTACCTCCTACACTGGGGATTGAGCCCGCAACCTGGGCATGTGCCCTGACTGGGAATGGAACCGTGATCTCCTGGTTCATAGGTCAACGCTCAGCCACTGAGCTATGCCAGCAGGGCGAGGCTGGCTATTCTTTAATTGTTTTTTTGCTCATAGACATCACAGACTCAGACCAGGACAGATGTGGTGGGGTATGAGAAAAGAGAAAATTTATTCTACTAGCTGCTACTCTTCTCTCCACTAACTCCCCTTCTCCTTCACCCAACAAAGTTATTCATATTAGTGGGCTGACCACTGCCACAGTTCTTCATCTGCTCTTTATCTGTCAACCTCAGAGGCTCTTAATGAGGAACCCTAAGCTCCCCACTTCTCCTCCCAACAGAACCTGCACGTGTACATCTCAGAGCACGAGCACTTTACAGACTTCAACGCCACGTCAGCACTCTTCTGGGAGCAGCACGACCTTGTGTATGGCGACTGGACTAGCGGCGAGAACTCAGATGGCTGCTATGAGCACTTTGCTGAGCTTGACATTCCACAGGTGGGGACGGCTCCTGATCTCTGGCCCAAGGCTGCTCACCTTGCATGGAAGGACCTTTCCTTGAACCAACTGTGATCTGGAGCTTAGGCTCCAAGCCCGGCTGTACCCTCAGTTCATATGCTTTGTGGTCTCAGGCAGGTCCCTGAAATCTCTGGGCCATGGCCTCCCCACATCTCCATGTGGATGGAGTTGGAATTGGCCTAGGACCGTGGTCGGCAAACTGCGGCTCCCGAGCCAGATGCGGCTCTTTGGCTCCTTGAGTGTGGCTCTTCCTAAGCCTTAGGAGTACCCTAATTAAGTTAATAACAATGTACCTACCTATATAGTTTAAGTTTAAAAAATTTGGCTCTCAAAAGAAATATCAATCGTTATACTGTTGATATTTGGCTCTATTGACTAACGAGTTTGCCGACCACTGGCCTAGGATCATATATTTCTGGGGTTTTAACCAGTGAAAGATTAGTAATTGTCCTTGGGGGTGTCCAGTCATCACTAGCTTGTCAGGCAGCCCAATCCTCCTATATAATAAAAGGGTAATATGCAAATTGACAAAACAGTGAAACGACCTGTCGCTATGACGCGCACTGACCACCAGAGGGCAGACGCTCAACGTAGGAGCTGCCCCCTGGTTGTCAGTGTGCTCCCACAGGGGGAGCATTGCTCAGCCACAAGCCAGGCTGATGGCTGGCGAGCGCAGTGGCCTGCCTCCCTCTGTGGCAGCACTAAGGATGTTCGACTGTGGCTTAGGCCCACTCTCTGTGGGGACATCCCCCAAGGGCTCCTGGACTGCGGACTGCGAGCGGGTGCAGGCCGGGCTGAGGGACCCCTCCACCCCCAGTGGATTAATTCATGCACTGGGCCTCTACTTTGAAAATAACAGTTAACAGTGATCAGGCACTTACTCTGTGCAGTGCACCAAGCTAGGCCAACTGGTGTAATCCCAGTAACCCTATAAAATGGGAACTATTCTCTCCAGCGATGAGGACATTGAGGTGCAGAGAGCTTAAGTGACTTACTTAAGGTCACACAGCTAGTGAGAGATTTGAACTCAGGGTATCTGGCTCTGGACTCGGGCAGGCCCATGTTCAAATCCTGCCTCCCTTAAGAAGCCCTTCCTGACTGGCAGGCTCTGGCAGCTGCCCTCTCTGAGCTCTTCCACCCAAGCCCTGCCCACACTGGGGGTTGTCACTTCCTGGACATGGGTCTCTCCCCATCTGTGAGCCCTATGAGGGTAAGGCTGGGACTGTCTTGCCAACCACTGTACCCCAGCTCTCTTCAGCATGGGGCTGGGTGCAGAATTTTGAACAATCAATGAATTTGCTGCATTAATGACGTTGACATCTCCTTGGGCTGCACACTCATTCATTTCTCTTTAGCAGGTCTCCTTGGCCTCCTGAGGGGGAAGGGGGAGTGTCTGCTCTGTCTCTGTTTTGGTCTGTGGGGGTGGCTGGACACAGGGTGTGGACACAGTCTTTCTGAGGCCGATAGGCTAACCTGTGCTGAGGGATGGCTTCCACCAGACTCTTGCCCAGGATCCAAGCCCCTCCCTCCCTGAGGTCCCCGCTAGCCTGAGGGGCACCGAGCCAGGCAGCAAAAGCCACCCCCAAGGACTTGGATCTGACCCTCCTTCCCAGGTTTGAGGTGGGAGGGTATCTCAGTTGCTCCTGATTTTAATTTATGGCGCTGACTGAGTGATGACACGGAGAGGCCAGTGCCATTGAGAGAATAATTAATTACGTTTCCCGAGAGTGGGTGGTGGGGCCGCCATGTAACACTGGGCCACATGGGGAAGCACCGAGTTTGTGCAGGAGCAGAAGGAGCGAGAGGGGAAGCCTAGGCCAGAGTCTTCACACTTGGGTTGCGGGTGAATTTCCCGCCAAAATATAAGATGGCGCGTTAAAATGCCTATATCTTTTGAAGTATGGGTTCGATTGAAATGAAATATTTGGTAATACGCAGTTACAATCGGCCCGAGTTTACACGTTTCCCGCACTCCACCGCAAATCTATATGAACCGAGTTTAAGACGGCTCCCGCGGAGTACGCGCAATTCACGCGAGCCGACTTAACTCGTTTCCCGCAACCCAAGTGTTCACTGGGGTTTCCTCCGGAAAGACTAGGCAGGGTAGGGAAGCAGCTAGAAGGGCTGGGCGGGGCTGTGGATTTGGGATTGGTTGGTTTGCATATAAAAGGCCTGTTCCTGGCCAGGGGAGTTGTTTATTATCTGTAGGCATTAGCTAGTCCTATAGCGGCAGTCTCTACCCAGCTAGCTATGTCCTCCAAGATGTTAAAACAGGATAAAAAACAAAGAAACATGATGAACACGGAGGTGGACTTCAAAGGCAGGGAAGCGAGGAGGATGCAGTGTGGCCAAGTGACTCCAGCTCTGCACGAAGATCAGAGAGGGCTCAGATGCGCCCTAGCAGGTGGCCACCCCTCTTCAGTGATCTCCTCTGTACGTGGTGGGAGTGAGCGTAATGCCCCCGCCTAGAGAGCTGGAAGGAGAAAGGTGCGGGCAGAGAGGTGGGACGCAGATGGTGAGAGGCAGAGCCGCACAGGAGCCCACAGACGGTTCGGATCCATTCACTGCACATTATGTAAGCTCTCTGTGTGAGCCCTAGTTGGCTCTTCTGGAAAATGGGTATAATAACACGGCCACTGCATTAGGTCTTTGTGTGTTGCAGGAATGGGAACCCGTGGATTAGGCAGTTACCAGTTGGAGTACCTAGAGCAGGGTCTGGTGCTCCCCTCCACCCCCCACCCCAGGTTTTACTGTTGAATGAATTAAGGTCATTTATTGAGCTCCTACTTCGTGCCTGAGTGACATGCTAGGTGCTCTGGGATAATCCCGACTGCACTACTGTGCCCTCAGCTCTCAGGACCTGCACCCTGCGGTGGGCACAGAGGCTCAGCGTGGGGAAGTGCTAGAGCCGGGATTCGAATCCGAGTCTCTCTGGCTCCAGTGTTTTGCTCTTAACCACTTAGCTACACTGCTTGCCTGGCCGGAGAACTGGGGAGTGGGGAAGCTGCTGGGGGCATCTGTCGTGAGGGGCTTCAGCATTTCCTTCTCTCTGTTGGCCCGCCTTGCAGAGCGTTCAGCAGAATGGCTCCATCTACATCCACGTCTACTTCACCAAGAGTGGCTTCCACCCAGACCCCCGGCAGAAGGCCCTGTATCGCCGGCTTGCCACGGTCCACATGTCTCGGAGTAAGTCAGTCTCCGCCGCTCAGATCCACAGTCCAGGCAGCTGGCAGCCTGGGTGCCCCAAGCCAGTGCAGGACCTCAAATCCCAGGTCCACAAGGACTGGCAGGAACCCTGCGCCCAGGGAGTCTGGGATTGGAGGCCCATCCTTTGTGTCTCTGTAGACACCCCTCAGGCAGACAAGAGAGCAGCGGGCTTAGAAAGAGCAGGTGGGTCTCGCTTTTGTGCTCAGTGGTTGAGCGTTGACCTATGAACCAGGACGTCATGGTTCGATTCCCGGTCAGGGCACATGCCCGGGTTGCGGGCTCGATCCCCAGAAGGGGGCGTGCAGGAAGCAGCTGATTGATACTTATCTCTCCTCATTGATGTTTTTCTCTCTCTCCCTCTCCCTGTCTCTCTGAAATCATTAAAAACGTACACATAAAAATGTGTAATAAAAAAATAAAAGAAAGGAAGAACAGGTGGACAAGGGGACTTTTGAAGGGGAGGTGATGGGCCAGCTCCCGTGTAGCGCCTGGGTTGGTAGAAGTAGCTGCTTAAGAACAGCCTGTGCATGGACAGTGGTTGATTTAATGAGCACAGGGAGATGGAGGCCCCTTGAAATTTGTTTCATTCAGTGTGACCTCTAATCGCATCTGTGTCAACCCAGTCCGCGTGAATGGGCACTGCACACGTGTCACCCCTGAGATGTCTTGTGGGACAGTGCCTGTGTCCCAGGTGACCTGTTCAGATGGTCCTGTGTGGCTTTGCTGTGAGCCCTCTATTCTCAGACACACGCCTCTGAGCAGTGCCCTTTATTTTCGAAGGCAAGATGCTGAGGGCCCTGGAACTAGATAAGGTCCCCTATTCTCATTCTCGCTGGGTGCCCACCAGGTGAATCCCCATCGGATGGGACTGCGAATCACCACTGAGAAGCCCTGGGTCAGGGAATGGCCGTTGGTGGCTTACGACACAGCCTAATATTGAAATGTTTTCTCTGCCCAGGCATCTCCTTAAATTATTTTCTTTTCTCTTGTTAGAAGTACACTTGACCCTTGAATAACACAGGGATTAGGGGTGCCAGTCCTCTGCACAGTTGAAAATGTGTGTGTAAATTTTTTTCCCATTTTTTATTTTGTATAATTTTTTACTCCCCAAAACTTAATTGTCCCTTAGTATGTTTGGGGGATTGCTTCCAGCACCCCAGCAGGTACCAAAATCTGAGGATGCTCAAGTCCCTTATATAAGATGGCATAGATCAGTGCATACAGTTAGCTCTTCATATCCATGGACTCCCAACCACAGATCAAAAACAATACAGTCATTTCTTTTTAAAAATCTGCATAGAAGTTGACCTGCACAGTTAACATCCATGTTGTTCAAGGGTCAACTGTATGTGGTTTAAATATACTTTTTATTGATTTCAGAGAAAGAGAGAGAGAGAGAGAAACATCAGTGATGAGAGGGAATCACCGATCCGCTGCCTCCCGCACACCCCCACACTGAGGATGGAGCCCACAACCTGGCCATGTGCCCTGACTGGGAATCGAACCATGACCTCCTGGTTCATAGGTCGACACTCAACCACTGAGCCACGCCGGCCAGGCTATATATGGTTTAAAATTCAAATAATAAACAAAACAGTGAGACTCATCAGTCCCCTGTTCCCCCTTCCCCTTTTCCCCAGTTCCTACCCCCACAGGCAACTGCTTTCAAATTCATTTAGCTGTTTCTTCTGTTCCTTAATCCCCAAGGCTCTCAATAACAAGTTGGTACCTCAATTTCTTGGCTTTTCAGTTTTAGATATTATCTCCTGACCTCTTACTCTGGAAGAGGAAGTCCTAGCACATTAACATAATTTTGACTAGATTAACATTTAGTATTCAAATGATTAATGTGTGATTCTTTTTTTAAATATATATTTTAGTGATTTCAGAGAGGAAGGGAGAGGGAGAGAGAGATGGAAACATCGATGATGAGAGAGAATCATTGATAGGCTGCCTCCTGCACGCCCCCTACTGGGGATAGAGCCTGCAACCCCAGGTATGTACCCTGACTGGCAATCGAACCACAGAGCCACGCCAGCCGGGCCAATTTGATTTTTTTTTGTGGTAAATATAGTTTTATTGATTTCAGAGAGGAAGGGAGAGGGAGAGAGATAGAAACATCGTTGATGAGAGAGAATCATGGATCAGCCGCCTCCTGCATGCCCCCTAGTGGGGATCGAGTCTGCGACCCGGGTATGTGCCCTTGACCAGAATCAAACCTGGGATCCTTCAGTCTGCAGGCTAACGCTCTATCCACTGAGCCAAACCAGCCAGGGCCCAATTTGTTTTTTAAAGGGGGCAATTCGAGAATGAGTTATTAACAGTGAATTTTAGCATTTCTTATGGTTCCAGGGGTCTAATATACAAACTATACTAATAAAAGGGTAATATGCTAATTAGACCGGACGTCTTCTGGACTACCATCTGGACGTCCTTCCTGACAAAGCCGGGCCTGGGCAATCCTGGGTACCAGCACAGCGCCTGCAGCTGGCTGTGGCCCAGGAGATGGAGAAGCTGCCTGCTCCTCAGTCCCGGGCACCAGCACCTGTGGCCCGGGAGACGAGAAGCCACTTGCCCTGTGGTCCCAGGCTGCAGCCAGCTGGAGAACCACCCTCCCCCCGCTGGAGAACCACCCCCACCCCGCGCCTGCGCCCCAGGTGAAGCCACCCGCCCACCATCCCCTGCGGCCACGGCCAACCCGGGTCCCAGGTGCCTGTGGCCAGCTGGAGGAGGGAATCCTGGGTCCCAGGAGCAGGGCTGAGGCAGAGGTGGTTAGGGGCGATCAGGCCGGCAGGGGAGCAGTTAGGGGCAATCACGCTGCCGGCAGGGGAGCAGTTAGGGACGATCTGCCGGCAGGGAGCAGTTAGGGGCAATCAGGCTGGCAGGCAGAGGTGTTAGTTGTGATCAGGCAGGCAGAGGTGTTTAGGGATGATCAGTGGATACAAGGATTGCGAGAGGCATGTCCACCTGTGGGGGTGCCGGATTGGAGAAGGTACAGGCCAAGCTGAGGAACCCCCCCTCTAGTATATAAATATATATTGTGACATATTTATGCATTTCAGTTCTCTATTATGTTTTGAAACTTTATTTGCTATTTTTTATATCACTTATTATTATTATTATTATTATTATTTTAGCAATTTCTTAGTGATTTCTTCCTCAGTACTTCAACTGTCCTTTCGTTTTTTTATTTTTCTCTTTCATGGATGCCACGTTCTTTGGAAGCTTGTTTAGACCAAGTTAATGGCTTTTAGGCTTCCTCCATGTGAATAGGAGTTCACTTTTTGAATAATAAGAATTTTATGGCCCTGACCAGTTTGGCTCAGTGGCTAGAGCGTCGGCCTGTGGACTGAAGAGTCCCAGGTTCGATTCCGGTCAAGGGCATGTACCTTGGTTGCAGGCACATCCCCAGTAGAGGGTGTGCAGGAGTCAGCTGATGGATGTTTCTCTCTCATGGATGTTTCTAACTTCTATCCCTCTCCCTTCCTCTCTGTAAAAAATCAATAAAATATATTTTAAAAAAAAGGATTATATGTCACGGGGGCATCAGGATTTTAGAGATGCTTAAGTGGGGCATGGCCAAGAAAAGGTTGGGAACCACTGCTGTGTGCTCAGCCCACAGGGCTGCATGCCTCACAGCTGTGAGCTAGGCAACTGATACTCTAAAAGCCAACGTGCCCATATGGAAAAGGGAAACGTATGAAGAATCATCATCACATTTGAAAAGAAACAAAGAATGCTTTGGGGCAACCAATGATTAAATCACTTATGTTCCTGGAGTGCGGAGATTTAAATTGGGGAGCTTGTCCTTGAGCACATTTTGATTTTTCTTCAGAAGTTAAGAAGTTTAGGATGAGGTCTTACACTGGAACTAGAAATAGAGGAAAGCCTTAAGGGGAAATAGAAGAATAATTCAAACGTGAGGAAAAATGTCAGGGGTAGACAGATGATTCCCTGCCTAAGTTGTAAGTGTAACTGGACTCACTGAGGTGTGGCCCTTCTCATGGACTTTGTCTCAGAGCTCCCCCCTCCCCCACCTCCACATCCAGAGATGTCATTGTCATCAAGGAAGTGTTAGGGGCATGCTGGCAGACCTGGAAGTGATTGGACAGTCATGATTGGACAGCCTTGATATATTTTTAGAATTTATATATTTAAAAAATAAGCCCAGTAAAACATGATTTAAAAAGCTTACCTACACTGGATTGAACAAAAAGTTGGTGCCCCAAGTGCACTGAGTGCTGTTAAATGAGCGGGTCTGGAATGTGCGCTGTGGACGTTGAGCCCGCTGCTTTCCGCATAGTGGGACCTGTGAGGATGTGGGCAAAGGTGCGCTGAGGAGGTGTGGCCTGCAGGGGCTGTCCTGAAGGACATGTCCCCAAAAGTGGGGCTCGTCAGGGGCCTGGGGTGGATGTGCCTGACGCCTCAGAGGTTGCCTTGAATGAGACCCAGTCGGGTGGCTGCTAGCTTGTATCTCATTTACCCTCATTGATGCCATATTTTTGTGGGTTTGCCTTTGATAAATGAGATCCTTGTCGCTGTGTGGTGAGGTGGTGTCACAGTCACTATGACGGGTGTCTGCAGCCGGTGGACCTGGAAGGCCCACCAGGATCACCCAGGCTTGCCCCACAGCTGGGACCTCTTGGAGCTGGCCACCCAATTCCAGGGCAAAGAATGGAGTGTGGGAGCCGAACAGTCCCCCTCCCCCCACAGGGCCAGCACTCAGTCCTCCAGAGCAGCTCTGTCCCCTAGAGATGTAGTGCCAGCCACTAAGTCATTTTAAGTTTTCTAGTGGCCACATAAAAAACACACACACAAAACCCCCTAAAACTATAAAATTAGCATTAGTAGTAATTTTATTGAGGTCAACATATTGTCATTTCAACATGTAATTAGTATAAAAAATCACCGAGATTACCTTACATTCTTTTCTTCCTCTGCACGGAGTTTCAGAATCTGGTGTGTTTCGCACTCACAGCACACCCGCCCGGCCACACTGCCAGTGCTCAGCAGCCTCATGTGGCCAGTGACCACCATGCTGGCTGCCGCACTTCTAGAAGCTTCAACTCCGAGGAAAGGTGGCTCTTTCCTCCCACAGAAGCCAGGTCCGTCTTGTATTATAATCCGTGTGGGTGCTGCCAAGTTGTAGAATGTTCTCCCCCGGAGCCAAAGCCTCTCTCCTGTGCCTCCTCCAGGCCTCTGGAGCCCGGCTGGGCCCGGCTCCTCCCTTCCCGCGTCAGCCTCTCTCAGGAATGCAGCAGTAGCGGAGTGTGTCCCCCTGGAATTCATTCTTCAGGATGCACCCTTGGGTGTTTACTGCTCCCCCTGGACATGGGGCAAGGTCTCACCTGTGTTGATAGACGTGCTGGGCTGGTATTTGTGCTACAGTCAGAGCAGCAGGCCCTGGGCTGAAAGCCTAAGTTCCGTCCGGAAATGTTTTTGAACGTGAGCTTGTGTGTGGAATTCAGAAGCCTCTAGCCCTGGTTCTGAGAGGATGCGAGGGATCCGGGCCGGTGGTTTGGGTATCTGTGACGTGCAGAGACATTCTGGCTGGGCTCTGTAGCGCAGAGCCACTTCACAATGGCCCTGCATTCTCCAGCGGAGGGACCGAGGCCCGGGAAGTGACAACGCTTTCCCACGTCCCTTAGCTCGAGTGAGAGTAGGGCTCCCGCTCTTGACCAGCTCCCTCCCCGTTTCCCCATCTCTCCCTGCCCCTGGGGACGACATGGGGAAGTCACAGGAGGGGCAGGCTGCATTTTGTCCAGGGATAGGGAGAGCTGAAAAGTACCCAAGCAGGGTGGAGCTGAGCAAGCAACCAGCCCCTTCCTCCTGGCAAGTCCTGGCATGGTTCAAGGCAGGGAGGCAGAGACCCTGTGGCCAGCCTGGCCTCTGCAAGCGGAAGTGAAGGCTGCTCTTGGCTGGGGTTTCATAGCCCCAAAGGATTCCTCACACCGGTGGTTCCGGGCCTTCTGAACTGCCCGCAGCTCGCCTGTTTACTTTCGTGTATTCCCCGGGTCGTCACTGTGCCCAGGACGTGCGGGGATATGTCAGTGTCCAAATGGGCCCACCCCCTCCTGGGGCTCACAGACAGGTTGCGGGGAGAGACAGCAAACAAACCGATGGGCAGTTGAATTGGAGGCAGGGAATGTTGTGAAGGGAATACACAATGCAAGGAGCCGACTGGAGGCCTCCTTGAGTGGGGTGCACAGGGAAGCCCTAGGGCAGTGATGGCAAACCTTTTGAGCTCGGCGTGTCAGCATTTTGAAAAACCCTAACTTAACTCTGGTGCCGTGTCACATATAGAAATTTTTTGATATTTGCAACCATAGTAAAACAAAGACTTATATTTTTGATATTTATTTTATATATTTAAATGCCATTTAACAAAGAAAAATCAACCAAAAAAATGAGTTCGCGTGTCACCTCTGACACGCGTGTCATAGATTCGCCATCACTGCCCTAGGAAGAGGGACATTTAACCAGGGACTTGAGGGTGAGAAGAGCCACCAGGAAGCTCCCAGCCATGGTGGGTACGGGTCAGGTTGGCGCATGTGAGGAGAGGGGAGTGAGGAGGACGAGGGTGGGAGGGGTAAGGGCTGAGAGGTCGGTGGGGCCTGCGAGCATGGAGCGTGAAGGTGCGCTGCTGGGGCCGCAGGAGCGGCCTGGGGTTCGGAAGTAGCAGGAGGGCAGGGTCAGATACTTGGTTTAAAAGTAGCGCTGGCTGCCCAGCAGAGAGAAGGTCATAAGAGGCAAGGGCGGCCCCAGGAGGCCAGTGAGGAGGTGGCTATAGTCATCCAGGAGGGGACACCGGGGCTGGCTCACCATGGGGCCTGGAGGGGGAGTTGTGGTTGGGTTGGAGGACGGGCGGGATGGGACCCACGCAGCAGGTTCTGGAGCAGAAAGACTCCGTGATTCTGCCGCGAGTCATTTGGTGGCTGTTGGTGTCACTGTGAAGATGGGGAAAGTGGGACTGAGGTTTGAGAGGGCAGGCAGCTCAGGCCTGCCGGTCAGCGTTATGGCCACTTGGCATGTGGGGTAGTGGGAGCCAGGAGACCAGTGAGCAGCTCTTGGTAGGCAGAGGGGTCTGGATCCCCCAGTGCCAGCAGGTCTCATATCCACCCCTTCTCCCCGTCCCTCTCCACAGTGATCAACAAATACAAGCGCCGGCGGTTTCAGAAAACCAAGAACCTGTTGACAGGAGAGACAGAAGCCGATCCAGAAATGATCAAGGTACATGAGCGGAGCTCTTGGGTCCTGGGGGCGTCAGGCTGTTCCCGGCCCAGCAGCCGTGCGGGCTCTCAGCTGGCACCACCACCGAGCTGCTGTGGGGGCTTAGTCAAGTCTCCTTGCTTCTCTGACCCTCAGTTTCCCTCTGGAAAAGGGCCTAGGAAGCTGAGCTGCCTCTCAGGGAATGGGAGGATTCTGGGTGAAGGGGGGGTCCCATTACTATTCCTGTTTTCAGTGGGAAGACTTGCCCACAGTGTCAGAGCCAGGAAATGCAGGGCGGGATTCACACCCAAGCAGTCAGACCCCGAGCCCAGCCGGACAGAGTAGCACCCCCATTCTTCCAGGTGGGCTGGGGGCGCCAGGGTGTTAACCTGTGCTGGGTGCCAAGAATCCTCCTCTCTACGGTGGTCCCAGCAGGCGTTCCGTAAGTGTGGAGCTGCACGTGGGGCTCTCTTTGCAGCCTGGCATATGGGCCCATCCAGATCTGCAGGCTGGGTTTCCCCCCTGTCAGGTGGCTGGGGGTCCAGGGTGTGGGGTCCGTAAGGCTGGCGTGTGGCTGGCCAATGGTCACTGTAGTGGCTGCTCTTCTGCTGTCACGATTGTCACGGGAGCCTTCAGGTGCAGGTGCCTCTGGGCCCCATGACCCCCCTGTCTCCCCTCAGAGGGCCGAGGACTATGGGCCTGTAGAAGTGATCTCCCACTGGCACCCCAACATCACCATCAACATTGTGGACGACCACACACCGTGGGTGAAGGGCAGCGTGCCTCCGCCCCTGGACCAGTGTGAGGCCCCCAGCCCCTCTGGCTCCCCTTGTCTCCATCTACCCAAGCTCTCCCCCTGCCCCACCCCTGCCTGAAGACTCCCCTTTCTTCCCTGTCCCTGTCCTCCAGTGTCTGTCAGGGGGCCCATCTGAATATCCCACCTTTGTTCTGGAAGGCCTACGGGGTCTCCCCACCCTTGCGGGTGCCCGTGGCTCCAGCCCAGGCTGAGCAGTGCCCCTGCCCCACTTGCCTGCAGACGTGAAATTCGACGCCGTGAGCGGTGACTACTACCCCATCATCTACTTCAACGATTACTGGAACCTGCAGAAGGACTACTACCCCATCAACGAGAGCCTGGCCAGCCTGCCGCTCCGCGTCTCCTTCTGCCCACTCTCTCTCTGGCGCTGGCAGCTCTACGCCGCCCAGAGCACCAAGTCGCCCTGGAACTTCCTGGGTGATGAGCTATACGAGCAGTCAGACGAGGAGCAGGACTCGGTGAAGGTGAGGTGGGGGTGGGGGCTTCCCAGCACCCTCCTGGGCTGCAGGCGGGGAAGGGGAAGTGGGCCAGGCTGGCGGCCTGGGGACCTCCGGCCAGTGCTCCCTGACCAGTTTCACAACCTCCCAGGTGCCCTCCCTCCTTCAGCCCTCGCTGGCTCTGGGGATCCCATCCCTGAGGCTTCCGTGGTCCTCCTGTCTCAGCTTTTCTGTCTCTTTGGCCAGGCCTTCTGAGTCCCTTCCGGACCGCCCCTTCCTGATCTTGTTCCATAGCCCGTTTCCCCCCAACTTCGGGCTCTGACTTGATGTCTCTGCTCTCTGTCACTGTGTCCTTGAATACTCCTGGGGTCCCCATCTTTCTCTGCTTATGTCTGTGCCATTGAGACTCGGCTGTGCTTGCCTGGGGTTGTCTTTCATGTTGGGTTTCCGTTCCTCACTCCGACTGTCCCTTCATCTATCTCTGTCACTCTGCCTCTCTCCCCATCACTGTCTCTCTGTCTCTCTCCTCTCTGCTGTTTCTTTCTCTCTCCATCACTTGCCTGCCTCTCCATGTCCATCTGTCCATCTCTGCCTATCATGCGCACTCCCTCTCTGGGTAGTCCTGGGGGTCAGGTCTGTGAGCAGGTTCTTCTGGGAGTCCAGGAGGAGAGAGGTCGGCCCCCCAGCAAGGGCGTGGCAGCGCTCACAGGCATCTCCCCCCACCCCCACCTCTAGGTTGCCCTCCTAGAGACCAACCCCTACCTGCTGGCTCTCACCATCATCGTGTCCATCGTCCACAGTGTCTTTGAGTTCCTGGCCTTCAAGAACGGTAGGGGTGGGACCCTGGGGTCTGTGAGAGGCCGTGGGGGGCTGGGGATGGGAGGGTACCGGAGGAGGCTGGCCCCTTCTCTCTCCCTCCTCGCCCATAGGTCCTCTCCCTACCTGGGGGTCTCTTAGCCCCACTCTCCAAAGGCCTAATGAACTGGCCAGGATGATGGCCCCAAAACTCCCAATCCAGAAACTTCCATCTACAGGGTGTGGTGCTGCAGGAGGGGCTGGGCTGGGGAACTCCAAGGCCCAGAGCAGGGAAGCCCCAGAGCTGCTCCCATCAGCCTGCCCAGCAGGGTTGCCTGCTGGGAAAGGCCCCTCAGGGTGGAGTGGATGGGGCCCCACCCCGAATGAGAAGGTGACAGCTCAGTCCC
>NW_005871819.1:135272-143238 GCF_000147115.1 Myotis lucifugus | reverse complement strand
GCTGGCCATGGGGCAGGCGCTGTTCTGAGTGCCCTCATTAGTTCGTTCATTGAGTCCTCAGCCACAGCCCCATGAGGAAGCCTGTTGTTACCTCCGTGCTTACGATGAAGCAGAGGCTCAGGGAGGTTAGGTAACTTGCCTGCAGTCACACAGCTCCCAATTGGCAGAGCCAGGATTTGGACCCAGGCAGCCGGCTCCAGCACCCACTTTCATCCCCTAGGCCCTGCCGGCCACTTCTTCCTTTCCTAGAGACCCACAATCTGAAGGAAGCCCGCTCTGGAAGGGGCAATAGTAATAAATAGTATTATTATTAAGACAATATTGCCAAGATTAAGAGTTACATTTTGAAGATGATAACATCAGAACTGAGCAGTAAGTGCCAACCACTGGTAGGGGGTCTCGGCCGTAGCCTGTGGAATATTCCTGTGCCTGGGCAGGTGCCAGCTCACCAACATTCCTGCTCACTGGGAGCTGGGTCGACTGGGGTCCCTCTTCCTGATGAGAAACGTAGGCTCAGAGTGGGTGGTCATTCGCCCAAGGTCACACGGCAGGAATGGGCCCTGGGTGAGTGCAGCTTTACAGCCCCTGTTTGTTGCCTCCCTGGCCTAGGACAGGACCTGGATCCCTTCACCCCCACCAGAACCCCGTCTCCAGACCCATTCTCCCTGGTCAGGATTGGGGGGTTTCTGTGAATTTCCCTTTTAATCTCAGGGTCTGATGGGGGATGGAGGAGCCTGCCGAGTGTGTTGGAGCTCCAGAATCAGAACCAGAGCAGGTGGATGGCCAGGGCTCAGAAAAGCCGGCCCTGTGTGACCACGGCTGGCTGCCTCTGTAAAGCAGGCATGTGGTGGTGGCCTCCTGTGGCTGCGGGTCTTAAACACTCAATACAGGCGGGATCGACCAGTGCTGTTATCCCAGTGCAGTTCGGCAGGTGGATGGCCAGGGCTCAGAGAGGGCTGACCTGGGCCCTGCGGGCTGGGTCCAGGAGCAGCATCAGAAGGAGCTGATTGGAGACCTGAGCACGGGGCCCTTGTGTGTACCCAGGTGGCTGTGGGCCACTTCCCTCGCAGTTTCAGGGCAGTGGGCTGGAGGAGATGGCTTTGAAGCACGTGTCCCAGGTCTTCCCAACCAGGGAGGCGCCTGGCATCAGGGTGGACAGCCCAGGTCTGTGTCACAAAGACCCAGCTTCAGGCCAGATGCTGCCAGGCCAGGCTGTGAGGCCACAGGGAAGTGGCTTCTCTGACCAGCCCTTAGCACCTGGACGTGGTGAGCACTTGGGACCTGGCAGCAGTCACTGTCACCAGTCGAGGGACTGCGTTCTGGGGGCCGGTGTCAGACGTGAGGGCTGCAGAGGTCCTGCCTGTCCAGTGCTCAGGTGGCACCTGAGAAGCAGAGGCTCTTTATGGGAGGGGGTCCTGTGCACCCCTCCCCCTTGGTGACCCAGCACCTCCCCTGGGGTCCGAGGAGAGTGGGGCCTGAGGGAGCTGCGGGAAGGACTCGGCTCAACTTCCTGGCTTCCCCCTAACTCCCGTGCACAGATATCCAGTTCTGGAACAGCCGGCAGTCCCTGGAGGGCCTGTCCGTGCGCTCCGTCTTCTTCGGAGTTTTCCAGTCTTTCGTGGTCCTCCTCTACATCCTGGACAACGAGACCAACTTCGTGGTCCAGGTCAGCGTCTTCATCGGGGTCCTCATTGACCTCTGGAAGATCACCAAGGTCATGGATGTCCGGGTAAGGCTGGGCGGCCGTGCTGTTTTGGGGGCTGCCAGGGGTTGGGAGGGGGACTGTTCGGTCAGCCAGACCCTGGAGCTGGCCCCGGGTGTTTCCCAGTGCCGGCTGCACTCCCAGGGCCAAGGGGATTTTCGCACCAGGGGATTTTTCAGGTCACATGTGGGGCAGGGGAACTGGGAACAGTGGGGAAGGGCAGGGACTAGAGCCGGCAGGGGGAACGGCAGCTGACCACGGCCTCCCTCCCTGCCCGAAGCTGGACCGGGAGCACAAGGTGGCAGGACTCTTCCCCCGCCCAACCTTCAAAGACAAGTCCACGTACATCGAGTCCTCGACCAAAGTGTACGATGATGTGAGTATCCTCTAGGGTTTCCAAGCACCACACGCTCCTGGGGGCCCGGGGGATGGGCAGTTGTCGGGGTGGCGGAGGGAGACAAGGCATCTGCCCCCTAACTGACGCGTCTACACTTCATGGCCTGTGTCACACCCTCTAGCGTCACCACCTGCCATGTATACTTCCTGTCTGAATCCAAAGTTCCCAGAGCCACCTGGAAATTCCCCTAGGCTGGCCGGCCAGACCAGGTGTGGGTGGGTGAGGCAGGGGTGCCAGGTGTGGCCCGAGAAGTGGGGTTCCAACCCCACCCTGTGCCCCACAGATGGCATTTCGGTACCTGTCGTGGATCCTCTTCCCACTCCTGGGCTGCTACGCGGTCTACAGCCTTCTGTACCTGGAGCACAAGGGCTGGTACTCCTGGGTGCTCAGCATGCTCTACGGCTTCCTGCTGACCTTCGGTGAGCAGGCCTGTGGGGGAGGCACACTCATCCCCAGACAGGGACAACCCAGGGTGGGCAGGGGTGGCATACGGGGAGCCTCGAAGGGAAGCCTGGCCGGGTCTGGGGTCAGGGAGGCTTCCTGGAGGTCAGGTGCATTTAGGTCCTCATCCTCAGGGGAACCCACACAGTAAACAAGTGGACAGGCGACTCAGCACGTGATGGGTACTGGGGAGGTCAAGGTGAGGGTGCACATTAGTTGGTCAGGGAGACCTCTCTCAGGAGATGAAAGATGCCAAAGGAGGGAGCCATCCAAGGGCCCTAAAGTAGCCTGTGCCTGGGGGACTGGAAGCAGCAAGCAGGCCATTGTGGCCGGAGTAGAGTAAGTGACGGGAGGGAGGCCGGAAGTGAGGTCAGAGAGGTCCAGGATTAGGATGCCCTGTCCTCTGCTCACGGGTGTCCCCTTACCACCACCATAGGCTTTATCACCATGACACCCCAGCTCTTCATCAACTACAAGCTCAAGTCTGTGGCCCACCTGCCCTGGCGCATGCTCACCTACAAGGCCCTCAACACCTTCATCGATGACCTGTTCGCCTTTGTGATCAAGATGCCTGTTATGTACCGGATCGGCTGCCTGCGGGACGGTGAGCCTGGTTGGGCGGGCAGGCGGGCGGGCTGGCGGGAGGCTCCCACTGCACCTCGGGAGGCACAGGCAGGACTCGGGGCCTGGGCTAAGGGATGTGCCCTGTTCCCGGCCTGGGGGCTCAATCTGAGGCCCAATCTTTGCAGGACCCCCAGCCCCCTGACAGTAGGCCAGTTGGGCCCCTTCCCCTCACACTGCCCTCATCACACCACCTCTAGATGTGGTCTTCTTCATCTACCTCTCCCAACGGTGGATCTACCGCGTCGCCCCACACGGGTGAATGAGTTTGGCATGAGTGGTGAGGCACCGACAGCAACTGCCCCCGTGGCCGAGGCCCCAACCGCCACAGGGGCCCTCTCACCCCCACCCACTCCTGACCCTGCCACAATCACCGCCGCCGCCGGGGAGGAGGCCTCTACGCCCATGCCTGCCAAGCCCACCCAGGGGGCCAGCTCCACCACCGAGCCCCAGGAAGTCCCTCCAAAACCGGCAGAGGACAAGAAAAGGGATTAACTGTTCCTGGTCATCGTCGTCTGCTCGGCTCCTGGTGACACCGCCCCTGCCGACCCAGGCCCCTCGCCTCCCCTCCCTATTGCCCTCTCCCTGGACAGATTGGGCCGGGGCGGCAGGAGACCCCTTTTGGGCCAGGGCCCAGTGCATGGTGTGGGGGCTGGGCAGGCCAGGGCACGTGGTTTGTGGAGGCGCCGTCTGTCTGTCTGTTCCTGTGTTTTAGCCATCTTGCCCCGCCAGCCCAGCACCATTGGGAATCATGGTGAAGCCGATGCGGCACTGCTGAGGGGGTGGGCCAGGCAGGGGAGAGGCCAGGGCCCCTCTGTGGGATGCCCGCGGCCATCCATCATCTTGTCCCTCGTCCCCTGACCAGCCCCCTCCTCCCAGACCGCCACCCTTTAACACAGTCTGAATTTAATAAATTCATGTGGGTGTTTAACTTAAACTCAACAACCCCCCCTTGTGCCTTCCTTCCTCTGTCACGGCAGAGAGCAGGTATGGGTGGCTCTCCCAGGTCTGGGAAGGAGACCCTGCAGGTTGAAAGACTCGGTAAAGTGGGGACAGTGGCCCTCTGGGCCAGGCCCCTTTCTCACCCTCCTCCTCTCAGCAGTCCTCTGATGGGGCTTCCATAACTCCCATTTCACAGATGGGGAAGCTGCTTGCTGTGACCTCGCTGCACCTATGTTCTTGCCCATGAGACGGCGTCTGGCCGGCTGAGGCTCAGCGCCTTGCCCGTGCCCATACTGTTTTCGGGCCTCATGCCACCAGGCAGGACAGGAGCCAGGCCTGCCTCATGAGCAAACACTCACCGCCTGATCCATTTCCACCAGCTTCCGCATGCAGCAGTCCTGGGCCCTGGACACGTGACCTCCCTTCTCTGGACTTACAAGCTTGCCTCCCCAGGTTGCAGCAGGGGTATGGGGTGAACCCTCACTCAGGTGGTGCCCAATTATAGAGTTGTTGGGGTGTCTCCAGGGCTGCCAGCGCAAGGACCCAACCAAGCTCTTAGTGCATGGCCCGTGGGCCTTCCCCACAGCGGGTGCTGGGGCTATTTACCCACTTCATAGGTGAGGAGACAGGCCTCTGGGCCTCCCTGCACTCAGAGGGATTGGAACCCACATTCCCAGATTTACAAATCGGGGTGGTCTCATCAACACCACAGGGAGAGGAGGCCTGGGGCTGAGGGCCTTCCCGGAGGCCTCACCTCCACTCCGCCCTGCAGAGCCAGGCAGGGGATCCACCATGTCAGGGGAGATGCTGGTGTGCTCAGAGCCCCATGTGTACACATGTGCACGCAGGTGCGCACACATGCACGCAGGACTGCAGGCTTTTCCACCCTCAGGCAGCCACGGCCCACTCCACTCCCTTTCGTACTCTGCACACCATTCCATGGCTCCCCGTGTCCTAGGAGAAAGCTTAGGAGCCCAGGGGGTGTGGCCACCTGGACTCACTGGCCTCATCTTCCCTGACCCTCCTCCCACAGCCGCACACTCCAGCCTTTGGCAAAGACCATCAGCTTTACCCCACAATCAGGAGTCACCAGTTCCACTGACACCACCTGGTTCAGAATCCTTCTTGCCTCTTGGCTTCTCACCCAGCCTTCTCCCTGATGTCCTGCCCTTCCCATTCACCACCATCCAGTAGCCAGAGAACTTTTTCTTTTTCAATCCTCACCCAGGGATATTTTTTCCATTGATCTTTTAGAGAGAGAGTGGAAGGGAGGGAGGAGGGGTAGAGAGAGAGAGAAACATCAATGTGAAAGAGACACATTGACTGGTTGCCTCCTGCAGGCGCCCTGACCGGGGCCAGGGATTGAACCAGCAACCAAGGTACATGCATGCCCTTGACCAGGAATCAAACCGGCGACCCTTTGGTCCGTGGGCCAATGCTCTAACCAGTGAACAACCAGCCAGGGCACCAAAGAACTTAACTAAAGCACAAATCTGACCCTGCCCATCCCCTGCTTAGAACCTACATGGCTCCCTAGTATCCTTGGGAGAAGTGCCCAGGGTCCTAACTGGTGAGCCAGACTGGGGTGGGGGGGGACTTCTTAACCTCTGTAGTTTCATCTTTCTTGCTTTAACTTGCCATGCTCTCCTGGCTGTAGCGAATGCTCTTCCCTTACCTGGGAAACTTTTCCAGGCACAATGCTCTTTACCTTACCCTGTGCATCCTCCAGGTTGCAGCTCCAATGTCTCCTCTAGGAAGCCCTCCCTGACCACTTCCTCTAAGCGCCGCCTCCTCTCCCCCCCAGCTCCCTGGGGTCCCACATTCCAGCCCTATCCACTATGGGTCATCACTGGGGACAAGTCATTCTCCACTGAACTGAGCCCCGTGAGGACAGCTAGGGCTGTCCTGGTCACGGCCATGTCCTTGGCACAGAGGAGGCGCTGCAGGAATGTTTGCTGAATGCGTGTTTGCCAGTCCTGACTCACAGACAAGCACGTATCCAGGAGTGTGGACCCTAAAGGGCCCACATTGACACTGATGGAGAGACTGACAACCAGTCAACAAATGCTCCCTGAGCCCCTCCCCTGGACACTGTCCTGAGCTGGGGGGTCTGTGTACACAGCAGGGACCAAGACACCCCCAGGTCTGCCCTTAAGGGGCTGAGGGTTTCTGACATGTCCTTTCACTTACTCATCCAACACACAGTTGTGAGATCTGACGTTTGCAAGGGGCAGAGGCTAATCAGGTGGGCTCCTGGGAGCCACTGCTCCACGTCCCTTATGAGCCAAACTCTAGTCTAAGAGCTATATGTGGTTTATTTCATTCAGTTTAATATTGATGTCCCCATCACCTTACAGACCATTGCTATACTCTCCACTACTTCCCCAGTAGTCTCCACTCCAGACTGCTTGCTATTACTTGAATATGCCATGCATGTTCCCACCTCATGGGTGGGATATTCAAGTAATAGCAAGGAGACCGGAATGGAGTGGATCCTTCACAGTTTCAGCTCTTTGCTCAAACGTCATCCCAGAACCTCCCTCAACTTCCTAACCCAAATAGTACCCTCTAACCTCAATCCATATATCCTGCTTTATTCTGTAATACTGCCATCACCACCAGACATGTATTTGCTTATCTATTTCCATCGGTCTCCCTCACTTGGATTTCAGTGCCGTGATGGGAGGGGCTTTTGTCTTTTGTGTCCTTTGCTGTGTCCCCAGCTTTTGGAACACTGCCTGGCACCATTACACTGTAATAATTAAGTCAAATGCTTACAAGAGCAGATGAGAAAACCCAGAGAAATTGAGAAATTTGTCCAAGGTTTCAGAACATAAAGTGTTAGAACAGTGTCCAACACATTTAAGAGCTGTATACAAGTGCCATTCTTAGCATTTTTATTTTTGATTTGAGCGAGACATCGATTTGTTTTTCCACTTATTTATGCATTCATTGATTCTTGTATATGTTCTGGACCGGGGTTTGAACCCACAACCTTGGCGTATCCGGATGGCACTCTAACCAACTGAACTACCTGGCCAATGCTATTAGTATCATATAATCCTCACAACCATCCTGTTATTAGATCCATTTTACAGATCAGGCTCAGAGTGATGAAGTCAATTGCCCAAGGTCACACAGCTGGTAAGTGGGAGACTTAGGATTTGAACCCAGGCACTCTGATTCTGGACCCTCAATCATAACCTCCCTTGCAATGCCCTTGTATGCAGACTATAGCTTACAGGCCAAATGCAGCCTTTTCCAGCTTTTGTGTAATTTTTAAATAGTTAAAAAAGCTCAAGAAGAATATTTTGTTTCACATGAAAATTATACGAAATTCAAATTTCAGTAGCCATAATGTTTTATTGGAACACAGCCATCTCGTTGTACTGTCTGGGTGCTTTTGCGTTATGGCAGAGTTGAATGTTGAGACCTGTCTGGCCCTCAGAGCCGAAAGTGAAACATATTTGCTCTCTGGCCCTTGGCAGTTTTTAAAAGTTTGCTCAATATTTTGCTGTCTAGCAGTAGTGCTCCAACTTGAGCCTGAAGGGCTTGGGGCCACACTTTGAGAACTGCTGCTGCCTCCCACGAGAGGCACCAGGCCTGGCTTGGTGAGTGCTGTGTCCCCAGTGACCAGTGCAGGCCCTGACACACAGCAGATGCTCAATAACTGTATGTCCAATGAATTTATTTTATTTTATATTATTTTTTAATCCTTAACTCGATATTTTTCCATTGATTTTTAGAGAGCAAGGGGAAGACAGAAATATCGATGTGAGAGAAACATACCGATTGGTTGCCTCCTGCATGCACCCCGACCAGGGCTCGGGCCAGGGAGGACCCCGCAACAGAGGTACGTGCCC
>NW_005871819.1:124196-134072 GCF_000147115.1 Myotis lucifugus | reverse complement strand
CCGAGTCGCCGCGTCGCCAGACCGTCCGCTGCGCCTGAGCTGTGGGGCCTTGGGTAAGCGGGGCCGGGATTCAGCAGAGGAGTCGGGCGGGATTGGTGATGCGAGGGTTCTGGGGGTTCCTACAGAAGTCTAGGGGTTTTGTGGGGAGAGTGTGAGGGTTCGGGGGACACTGTATTAGAGGGAAGGAAGGAGGCAGAGGATGGTGACAGAGTCTGGCCCAAGGTAAGAGAGAGGCGTCCCACTACAGAGTGAGGAGGGGGCGGGGCCTGAGCCTGAGGCAAAGAAGGGGGCGGGGCCCAACTCCAAGGGGAGGGGCGGGGCCAACTCGGAGAAGGAAGAGCGGGACCAGCTCCTGCGGGATGGGGGCGGGGCCAGACTCCGTGAGCGTGAGAAGGGGGCGTGGTCATACTCCGAGATGGCCAAAAAGGAGGGGCCTGGCTCACAGAAGGGGCGGGGCCTAACGAAGAAGGAAGCAGGGTCCTACTCAGAGTAAGGGGCGGGACCTGGGGGGAAAAGGGGGACGAAGGCAGACTCCGAGGGGGCGAAGGTGGGGGCTGGACTCTAGTAGAGAGAAAAGTGGGGGCTGATTCAGAGAAGAAAGAATGGGGAGTGCTTGCCTCGGAGAGTAGTGGCAGGGTCTGAGAAGGAAGAAGGGGACTGGCTTGACATTGTTAGGGTCTGACCCCGAGAGAAGGAAGGGAACGGTAGCTTTCCTAACCGAGGTTGAGGACTCCTAGAGACCCGACCTTAAGGGAGAGAAGAAGCGGGCCTGAATGTGATGAAAGGGTGGGGTGACATGACAGAAACGAAGGAACCTGCCCCCGAGTTAGGGAAAGGGGCAAGGCCAGACTGGGCGAGGGGTAAGAAAAGGGAGGGGGCAGGAGAGGAAGAGGGTGGAGCTTGACAGGTTTCTGAGGGATCTCCATCACCTCCTGAGACTTGCCTCCCTCCTGCAGGGGCCCCGGACCTCTCCTCGCTCTCGCTGGCCGTTTCCAGGACCACGGGTGAGCAGCCCTCCACAGTTCCTGCCCACCTGCACACTCAGGACAGGGGAGGGGGGAATCCATTGGGCACAGCTTTCCTTGGTGGTGTCCTTCCCTTCTCGTCTAGATGGGGGTTCCAGATGCCCCTACCTCCCAGGTGATTAGGAGCTGGACAGGTAAAACTAAGCACCTGTTCACACTCTAAGAAGAGTCCTCTGTAGAGATTCACATGGCAGTGCAGAGCGTAATAATCACGCCGGCGCTTTGGGGCTGCAAGTCGCTTCCCCTCTCTGGGCCTCAGTGTTCCTCATCTGTAATGTGGACATAATATCAGTGTCTTCCCCTTTTAGGAGGATTGACAGGATTCAATGAGCTGATTCAGGTAAACTTCCAAAGCAGTGACTGGCGTACAGTAAACGCTCAATAAGTGTTAACTGTTAGTGGTGTAATAATAATTATTATCGTTAGACAGTCTATAACAGTGGTTCTTAAACCTTTATGCACATTAGAGTCACCCTGAGAGCTTGTTAAAACAGATTGTTGGGCCCCACCTCCAGAGTTTCTGATTCAGTAGGTCTAGGATGGCTTCTGAGAGTATATTTCTAGCAAGTTTCCAAGAGATGCTGAGAACCACTGGTCTGTAAGGTCCCTCAGCTCGTGCCACCCAACATTCAGTGCTGCCCAAGGAAATGCAGAATCATAGCCAAATGAAGCATCTCTCTTACTACAATGCTGAGATTTGGAGTGCAGGGACGGGTCCTGTCACCATGGAAACTCAGTGGTCCTGGTGGGCTGAGTCTGAGCTTCTCTCTTGGGATGGACACAGAAATGCTGGCCTGGCCATAGAGGAGGACCTGCGGGTTCTCTAACAGATCTGTGAGTTTGGGTGGTAGTGAGTGGTTGGCGATGACATTGGGGACAGGTACTGCCCAAACACTGGTTCTGGGCAGGAACAAGGCTGAGACTTTTCTTTCCTGAGACCTAGATCTTTGGTTTCAGTTGAGAATAATTTCTGATGTCATCCATTCAATAAATATTTATTGAGTTCCTGTTCGGTACCTGGCTCTGTGCTGGGCCGTGCTGGGGAGTCAGCAGTGACTGAAACAGCCTGGGCTCCACCCTCATGGGATTCCCTACCTAGACGTGGAGGCAGACACGTAAACAATAAATTAAACAAGGGATTATAAAGTGTGATAAAGGCTATGAAGAAATCTTGGGGTCAGTAATATCTCAGAGAAGGCTGAGGATGGGAGAACTATTGAGATAGAGTGGGAGGGAAAATTTCCTTCATTTTGATGGGACAGACACATGCAGTGTCCTGGGTATAAGCAGTGGTGATGGGCAGACATGTTCCTTACTCTATGGTGCTCGCAGTCTACAGCAGACAGATATGAATCACTGTAACGTAAGGTCATGTCAGATTCTAATGTAAATTATAAAACAAAGGCACCTAACTGTAAGTGACTATAGTGGGGGTCCTTAGGACTATCTTGGATATAGGTCAGGGAAGACCTATCTAGATGACATTTGCAGAGAAAGAGGCCATGCAAAGAACTGGAGGAAGAGAATCCTGACACAGACCAGCCTGTGCAAAGGCCCGGAGGCAGGGAAGACAACTGGCTTTCTGCTCTCAAATCTGCTCAAGTGTGGCCCATCCTGGCTGCCCCTGGATGGCAACGAGTCCATATGGGAGGTTGGGGGGCAGTGTGGGGTGTTATTTTAGCTGAACCCAGTATTTCCTGGCTGAAAAAGGATTTTAGATAACAATAATATTAGCTAAGTTTTATGGAGGGCCTCATATGGTCAGATCCTGTGCTAAGACATTTCTCTGTGTGATCCTAAATCCTCATGTTAACGGCTGAGACAGGAGCTCAGATCTCATTTTATAGGGAAGGAGGCTCAGAGAGGTTAAGCAACTTGCCCCAGGCCACACAGCTAGTGAGTGACAGCTGGGATTCAAACCAATATCTGCGTGACCCCACACTACATGCTCTGAAAGCATGTCTTCCTAACAGCCCCATTTTATAAACATACAACTGAGGCCTAGAGATGGGATGTGGTTTACCCAGTCTATAAAACAACGTCTCCCAACACCTTGTTTAATAGCAGCCAGCATTTATTTTATCTTTTTAAAATTATTTTTAAAATATATTTTTGTTGCCCTAGCCGGCTTGGCTCAGTGGATAGAGCATCGGCCTGCAGACTGAAGGGTCCCGGGTTCGATTCCGGCCAAGGGCACATGCCTGGGTTTCGGGCTCGATCCCCAGTGTGGGGCGTGCAGGAGGCAGCTGATCCATGATTCTCTCTCATCATTGATGCTTCTCTCTCTCTCTCTCTCCTTCTCCCTTCCTCTCTGACATCAATAAAGAAATAAAAATAATAATTTTAAAAATATATATATATATATTTTTGTTGATTTCAGAGAGGAAGGGAGAGGGAGAGAGAGATAGAAACATCAGTGATGAGAGAGAATCACTGATTGGCTGCCTCCTGCAACCCCACCCCCACCCCCCACGGGGAATCGAGCCTGCAATGCAGGCATGTGCCCCTGACCAGAACTAAACTGGGAACCCTTCAGTCCGCAGGCCGATGCTCTATCCAGCATTTATATAGCACCTACTATTGTGGCAGTTCCAAGTGCTTCCCATGTAGTATTAGCTCATTTAATGTTCACAACAGCCCGATGAGGCAGGTGTTATTGTGTCCATTTTATAGATGAGGAAACCAAGGCACAAACGGATTAAGTAAGGAGTGTAAGGACACATAGCAAGCAAGTAACAGAGCCAGAATTTGAACTGAGGCCGTCCGGAGCTCTGGTCATTGTTGCCCGGGGCCTCAGTTTCCCCCTGCAGCGTAGGAGCTCCTTAAGGGCTCAGACAAAGTCTAACTCAGCGGTTCTCAACCTGTGGGTCGCGACCCCTTTGGCGGTCGAACAACCCTTTCACAGGGGTCGCCTAAGACCATCGGAAAACACATAATTACACATTGTTTTTGTGATTAATCACTATGCTTTAATTATGTTCAATTTGTAACAATGACATTGGGGGTCACCACAACATGAGGAACCGTATTAAAGGGTCGCGGCATTAGGAAGGTTGAGAACCACTAGTCTAACTCATCTTTGGGTCCCCAGGTCATTCAGTATAGATGCCTAAGGTTTTTCCAAGTTCAGATGACTTGAGGTTGTCCTGCCAGTGATCTGCAGCAGGTCCCTTTCTCTCTCTCAGCCTCCGTGTCCCCAGCTGCCAAGCGAGGGTGTCTTCCCCACCCCGCTGACTTCACAGATTACATGAGATAAAGGGTGCAGGAATACTGCTTTCCAAGGAGCAAAGGTCTGGCTGCCAGGAGCCACTCCCCGAGAGTTGAGGAGGAGGACAGCTCTGGCATCGGGCTGGTCGGTGTCTGAGGCCAGTGGCCAGCACAGGCAACCCCGGGTGGGGCGTCGGGCCCGGCCTGCCCTTGCTTGCTGCGTGACTCCAGGCTCACTTACTCCCTGTGGAGTTCCCCTTGTCCTGTCTATGGAATAAAGGGAGGTTGGTTTCGGTTTCCCCATGGCCCCTTTAGGGCTGAGGTGATAAGGGGTTCCTAGCATTACTGTCCCTCCTCCCTCAGGAAGTGGGGGTGCATCCAGGATGGCGGGTGGGCACTGCTGGGGGACTAGCCTATGATGCAGAGTGGGTGGCTGCCTGGAGGAGGAGGATCGGCCTCCTGGGATCTTCAGACACCAGCCAGTGACCTTTGGGGGCCTAGGGTGCACTGTAGGGAGAGAGCACCCCCACCTTTTGTTTAGAATCTTCAGTGTTCATTTTTCTCCTGGTTATAAGACCCTCGGCTTTTCCTCCAATTCCCAACAACACTTCATAATCCCTGGCCTAAATGTTTTTGGGGAGACATTTAAGGGGACCCTGAGCCTGGGACCCCCAACATTGGGAGCTAAACAGAAGGTAGCCAGGAGAAGGTTTAGCACCCCTGGGAGTCAGAGCCCAGTTTCCCAGGAGGGGGGAGAGGGGGGTACCAGGAAAGGATGGGGTGGGGAATCTGTCTTAAAAATGAAAGTTTGACCACTTACCTGGCCCTCACCTTTCTCTTTTTCTCTTTCTCTTTCTCTTTCTCCCGCAGATGAACTGGGTGAGTATCGCAGGGCAAGTGTGAGGGAGGCTGAGGAGTCCAGTGCTCACAGCAGAGAGCTTGGTCTTCCTTGTTGGGGTGCTGAGGGGAGGGTCACAGTGTGACTTCGGGGCCTGTTGGGACATTTTAACAGTCGTGTTTCCAAGGTACCAGTGGTGCGTGACACCTGGCAAAGGCTGTCATGTCAGCTGCCGTCCGTGTCACTATTCATTCCTCCAGTGAGTTGTACTGAGCACCTGCCACTGTGCTGAGCACGTGCCAGGCTGTTCCAGGCCCCGGGGATTCAGTCACAGACCAAAGTGCCCTCTGCGGCTGACGCTCTAGCCGGGGAGACAGTAGAAAAAGGAGTAAATGAATAAGATAAGGTCAGACTGGGCAAAGGGCTGTGAAGGAAATCAAACAGGTAGAGGGAGAGAGGGCATTAGATGGGGCCTTTCTGGAGTGGTGGCATTTGAGCTAAGACCAGAGGACGAGGAGCCAGTAGGGGTTGGATGAGGGGAAGCGTGAAACAGGCAGATGGAGGAGCAAGTACACTGCCCTGAAAAGGGCCAGGCTTGGTGGGTGCAAGCAACAGAAAAAAGACTGGATGGGTGCAAGGGGCGGGGGAGGAGGGTGGCGGGAGGGCCCAGGACAGCAGGGGCCAGGCCACAGCAAGGCTCTAGGCCAGCACCAGAGGTGTGGGGTTGTTTTAGTTTTGCTTTTCCGAGATGAATGGGGTTTGGAGAAGGTTTTATATGGGGAGGTGTTAACTTTGACTTTAAGAGAGATGGAAGCACTGAGGCTTCTGTCAGGGTGTAACATGAGATCTCTCTGGCTGTGTGTGGAGGACAGATTGGGGCAGCAGTTCTCAACCTGTGGGTCGAGACCCCTTTGGCGGTCGAACGACCCTTTCACAGGGGTCGCCTCAGATCATCCTGCATATCAGATATTTACATGACGATTCATAACAGTAGCAACATGACAGTGATGAAGTAGCAACGAAAATAATTTTATGGTTGGGTCACAACATGAGGAACTGTATTTAAAGGGCCAGAAGGTTGAGAACCACTGGATTGGGGGAACAGGAGTGGTGGTTCAGACGGAAGACATGGAGGGTGGACCAGGACGGAGGCGGTGTGGGTGGAGAGAACTGAGGAAGAGGCAGGAGTTCATGCATGGGACTTGCAGATGTGGGATCATGAGCAACTAGCACAGATGTGCACCCTGCCAGCTTGAGCACGTGGTGGGTGGTGGTGCTCTTAGGGAGGGCAGTGGACGTGCAGGTGCAGGGGAAGGAGAAACCAGACTGCCCCCTCTGCCCCCCGGTCTCTGGCTTCAAGAACTGGGGCGTGCGGGGAGGCTGTTGGCGAGCACAGCAGGGGCTTTTGTGTGTTTTGGCTTTGTGGCCCCGCATTCGGCCCACGAGAAATGAATGGATTGGGAGAGGCGGGGGAGGCACGGATCGGGGGAGGGGGCTCTTCAAGCCTTTTCTGTTTATAACCGGCTTTTGCTTCTCCCGCAGAGATCATCGATGAGTACATCAAGGAGAACGGCTTCGGCCTGGAGGCGGCGCCGCCGGGCCCGGGAGAGGGGCTGACGCGCCTGGTGTCTCGCGGGGCAACCTCCCTGAGCACCGTCACCCTGGGCCCCGCCGCGCCCCCGGCCACGCCGCCGCCCTGGGGCTGCCCCTTGAGCGGGCTCGGGCCCTCGGCCCGGGGCTCCGGGCCGCGGCCGCACCTGGTCATCATCGAGCAGCCCAAGCAGCGCGGCATGCGCTTCCGCTACGAGTGCGAGGGCCGCTCCGCCGGCAGCATCCTCGGGGAGAGCAGCACCGAGGCCAGCAAGACGCTGCCCGCCATCGAGGTGGGGCCCGGGGCGGGTGGGGCTCGCGCTTCCCCGGCCCAAGATCCGCCTCGCGGGTCCTGAGCCACGTGTTTGATGGTGGTTATTAGTATCGCTGGTGCTATTGTCGGAGCCGGTACTGCTGTCACGTGGCCCCACAGTCAGAAGGGCCTTCAGAGAGGCTCTTCCCGACCCTTTGCAGAATTGATGCAAACTGCCGTGGCTGCGGAGGCAGGGCAGCCTGTCCGAGCGAGGCCTTGCGCATCAGAGTGGCTGGGTTGGAATCCCCGTGCAGCCATCGGCTAGCTGTGCAGCCTGGGCAGGTTGCTCAGCCCCGCTGTGTCTGTTTCCTCCTCTAGGAACTGGGGTGGTAATAATAACCAGCCAGCTGGGGTTGCTGGGAGGAGTGAATGGTTCATCGTACATGCTAAGGCCCTCCAGCTGCTCAGCGCTCAATGGAGTTGAGCTGCTGGTGCTATGATTATCACTAGAGGCCTGGTCCCTATCCACCAGACCCCAGCAGCAAGCTAACCTACCGGTGGAAGCCCCCTGGTTGTCAGTGTGTGTTACAGCTACCCATTGAACGGTTGCTTAGGCTTTTATATATAGAGACCATCATTGCTCTTAGGCCTGGCCATTCCACGCTCAGGAATTTGTAGTGTAGCTGTGTCTGTGTCTGGGCGCACAGAGGGATGTACAAGGTTATCCACTGCAGCCTTGTTCGCATGAGAAGAAGGACATTTCAATGTGCATCAGTCAGGGAGGGACTGGTAAATGAGTCAACAAACAGCTACACATCAGAATTCTGTGCAGTTGTAACACATATATCTGTGTATGTGTGCAGGTAAATATAAATACCTACGGTTAATACAGAAAAAATTTTAAATGAAGATTCCATTAGGTACTGATGTGGAAGTATTTCCAAGATGTATTAATAATCCCTCCCCCAAAATGGAGGAGGGTAGGGTATGATACTGGCTTATGTGTTAAGAGAGGGAAAATAAGATTTTAATTTTGTATTTGCGAGTATGCGCGTAAAGAAACTCTGGAAGGAAAAACAAAAATTAATAGAGGTGATTACTTTTGGGAAGGAGTGCTCAATGGATAAGGTACAAGTAAGGTGTTGTTGTTTTTTTAACTATATACATCTTTATTTTGTTTTAAATATTTGAGTCGTATGATATGGTTCAAAATGTTTGAAAATATAAAGATTTATATTAACAGAATTTAAGTTAAAATGAACAGAAGACACTCCCCTTACCCCCAGAGGTAACCATTGTTATCAGTATCTCATGTGTCCTTCCAGAAGATTTTGATTATACAGGTAAATATATACATTCATAAATACCATCCCCCTTTTTGTACATAGAGGGGAGCATGATATATATATGCACACACATACAGATGATCCCGGACTTACCAGATGGTTCAACTTACAATATTTTGACTTTGTGATGGGGTAACATTTGATATACACATAAAAAAAATTGCATGAGATATTGCACACTTTATTATAAAACTAGAGGCCCGATGCACAAATTTGTGCAAGGGGCTGGGCCCTCGCAGCCCCGGCTTCGTCTGGAAGGTCATTCGGCTGTCCAGTCTAATTAGCATATTATGCTTTTATGATTGTAGACTAGAGGCCCAGCATGCAGGAAATCGTGCTCGAGTAGCTCGCTTCCGCTTGCCTCAGCTGGCCGCCCTGCCCATCGCCGCTTGTAGCTCTCCACCACTAGTAGCTCACGCCCACCCCCACACCTCGAGAGCCGCTGCTCCCGGGGTTGGTGGGGAGGGACCGAGAGGTGCTCAATGCACCTCCTGGTGACTGGTCATTACAGCGTTACGGCGTTAGGGCCGTGGGCCTTTTATAATATAGATAGACTTTGTGTTAGATGATTTTGCCCAACTGTAGGCTAATGTAAGTGTTCCGAGCACATTTAATATAGGCCGGGCTAAGCGATGATGTTCTGTATGTGCATTAAATGCATTTGCGACCTGATGTTTTCACCCTACACTGGGACATTTATCTGTACGTAACCCCATCATAAGTTCATCGTAAGTCAAGGAGCATCTGTATAGTATATGTGTACTGTTCTGTGCTTTGCTTTTTTTTTTTTAACTTAAGAATATATCTTGGCCCTGTCCAGGTAGCTCGGTTGGTTGGAGCATTATCCTATACAGCAAAAGGTTGTGGGTTCGATTCCTGGTCAGGGAACATACCTCATTGTGGGTTTGATCCCTTGTCAGGGCCTATGTGGGAGACAACCAATCGATGTTCCTCTCTCACGTCGATGTTTCTCTCTCTCTCTCTCCCCCCCTTCCTCTCTCTCTAAAAATCAATAAACATATCTTCAGGTGAGAAAAAAAAAGAATATATCTTGGAGCTTGGCTCACACTAGCATGTATGAAGCTGCCCGATGCTCTTTTCCATGGAGTCCGTAGTGTGGGCGTGTGGTAATTTCTGGTGCAGTGACTTATTGGTGGGCAGTTACGTTGTTTCCAATCTCCTGCTATTTATTGTAAGCGGGGCTGTAGAGAATGACATGGTTCATCTATTATTTCCTTCATCTGTGTCACTCACATAACTCCTTGAAGTGGAATTGCTGGCCAAAGTAATTTGATGGATATTGCCCAATTGCCTCCCTGGGGATCGTATCCATGACTGTTTTTCCCAGTGATGTCTGAGGCCTGGTTCCTTTTTTTTAAAATTTATTTATTTATTTATTTTTTATTTTTTTAAAATATATATTTTATTGATTTTTACAGAGAGTAATAGAGAGTTAGAAACATCGATGAGAGAGAAACATCGATCAGCTGCCTCCTGCACATCTCCCACTGGGGATGTGCCCGCAACCCAGGTACATGCCCTTTGACCGGAATCGAACCTGGGACCTTTCAGTCCGCAGCCGACGCTCTATCCACTGAGCCAAACCGGTTTCGGCTG
>NW_005871819.1:100484-124080 GCF_000147115.1 Myotis lucifugus | reverse complement strand
ATCTTGCCAATGTTATGACTCATGTGTACTATCATCACCGCCCAGCTTCTCCTGACCCCCAGCTTCCTTCCCAGTCACCAGCTGTCAGTCTCCTCCAAACCCCCACCCCCGCACAAGGCAGTCAGAAGAGGCCTGTTAAATTGCACATCTGCTCCTCTCCCCTGCTCAGAACCCTCCCTTGGCTCCTCAGTGCGCTCATGGGGAAGCCCAAGCCCCTTCCTGGGCCTCCAAGACCTCTCGTTGTCTGGCCAATTTCCACCCATCCCCTCCTCACTCGCCACCTTCCAGCACCAGGCCTTTGCACATGCTGTTCCTTCTACCTGGAGTGCGGTCCTCCTGCAGCCTGGTCACTCCCTACGCACCCCTGACCCCTGAGGCCACAGCCCACCTCAGGGCCGGAGCTCCCTGGGGTGAGGTCCCCTGCCTCTCCCTCTCCCTCAGTGGGATTTGTACTCGTGGGTTTATTTGGGTGATTAGCAGAGCAGCCCTGACCTTCCCCACAAGTGGGGATTTTGGGTTTGAGTCCTGCCTCTGCCACTTACCAGCTATGTGAATCGGGACAAGCCCAGGGCTTTTCTTGGCCCCGGTTTTCTCATCTGTGAAATGGAGATAGAGCTCCTGCCCATTGGATGCTATGAGGACGCCAGGGAGGTGGTCTGGCACTGACGTGCTGCCCCCTCTGCACAGCTAGATGGTTGTAGTTGTAATTTGACTTGGCTCCAGGCATCATGGCCTAAAGCAGCCCGCAGTCAGCCAGACATTCTGGTTAAAAGAATGATTTCCTCTGAAATATATATCCCCAGTCACTAGATTTTCAGGAAGGAGGTTAATGTGGTGCACTGATGGGCAATCATAGTCCCTTATTTATCTTTAAGCATTTTGTCTGTTTATTTAATTTGATAGGGGATTCTTTTCAACTTTCAACTCTGTCTCAACTTTTTCTTTTGAAAAATGTTAAACCTACATAAAATAGACAAGAATAGCGCAATGAACACCCATCCGCCGTTTACATTTGTTTTATGTTTCTCTCTCTCTCTTTATATAGACACTAGTGGCCCAGTGCACAATTCTTGCACCGGGGGAGGGGGTGTCCCTCAGCTCGGCCTGCACCCTCTCCAATCTGGAACCCCTTGGACATCCCTCTTGCAATCCGGGATCGCTGGCTCCTAACCGCTCACCTGCCTGCCTGCCCGATCACCCCTAATCACTCTGCCTGCTGGCCTGTTCGCCCCTAACTGCCCCTCCTGCTGGCCTGCTCACCCCCAACTGCCCCCCCACCAGCCTGCTCGCCCCCAACTGCCCCCCTCCGCCTGCGTGATTGCCTCCAACTGCCCTCCCCTGCTGGCCTGATTGCCCCTAACAGACTCTGCCTTTGGCCCTGCCACCATGGTTTTGTCCGGAAGGACGTCTGGAAGGTCTCCTGGTCTAATTAGCATATTACCCTTTTATTAGTATAGATTTATGCATTTAAAAAATTTATTGATTTTTGAGAGAAACAGGAAGGGGGAGAGAGAGAGAGAGAGAGAGAGAGAGAGAGAGAGAGAAACATCTACTTGTAGTTCCACTTATTTCTGCTTTCATTGGTTGTTTCTTATATGTGCCCTGACCAGATGTCTAACCTGAAACCTTGGTGTATCAGGATGACGCTCTAACCCAGTGGTCAGCAAACTCATTAGTCAACAGAGCCAAATATCAACAGTACAACGATTGAAATTTCTTTTGAGAGCCAAATTTTTTAAACTTAAACTATATAGGTAGGTACATTGTTATTAACTTAATTAGGGTGCTCCTAAGGCTTAGGAAGAGCCACACTCAAGGGGCCAAAGAGCCGCATGTGGCTCACGAGGCGCAGTTTGCCGACCACTGCATAGAGCTATCAGGCCGGGGCCCAAAACATTCTGTATCGCTTTTGTTTTGTTGTTTGCTTATTTCATAACCAGTCTGGGGTCACATACTGCATTTATGAGGTCTTGCTAAGGTCTGAATGTTTGTGTCCCCCAAATTCATATATTGCAATCCTAACCTCCAAGGTGATGGTATTAGGAGGTGGGGGCTTTTGGGGTGATTAAGTCATGCGAGTAGAGCCCTTTGGGGTGATTCAAAAAGAGGCCCCAGCCCTGATCGGGAAACTCAGTTGGTTAGAGTGTCATCCCGATACACCAAGGTTACGGGTTCGATCCCTGGTCAGGGTGCATACAAGAATCCACTGAATGCATGAATGAGTGGAACAGCAAATCAATGTTTCTCTCTCTCTCTCTCCTTTTCCTCACGCCTTCCCTCCCTTCCTCTCTCTCTAAAATCAATAAATAGAAAAAAAAATTAAATGCATCTTTAAAAAAAAAAGAAAGAAGGAAAGGAAGAAACGAGGCCCCAGAGAGCTCGCTTTCCCCTCGTACCACGTGGGGAGAGGAAGACAGCGGAGTCTCGGCGGTCTGCAGTCTGGAAGAGGGTCTTCACTAGAACCTGACCATGTTGGCACCTTGACCCTGGACTTCCAGCCTCCAGAACTGTGAGGAAATCTATTGCTTATCAGCCACCCAGTTCATGGCACCTTGTTAGTCACAACTGGACTAAGGCAGGTGTCTTTTGACCTCAGTGTGTCTTTGGGTCTCAGGATGTGGTCCTTTGTAGAGGACAGGACAGCTGTTCTGTGCAATGTCCCACATTCTGGGCTTGTTGGCTGTCTTCGGGTTAGATCAGGTCATTTGTTTGGGAGAGAATACCACAGCTCGGTGGCTGTCTCGGTGTCTCCCATCAAAGGACATGGGGTGGCAGTTTGTCCCAATTCAGTGATGCTGAGCCGGATCCTGTGGTTAAGGTGATGCATGAGTCTGCTCAGGCGGCCGCAACAAAATGCCACCGGCTGGGTGGCTTGAACAACAGAAACTTACTTCTCACGGTTCTGGAGGCTGCAAGTCGAAGACTGAGGTGCTGGCCGTTGGTTTCCTCTGAGCCTCTCTCCCTGGCTTGCAGACAGCCCCTCTCACTGTGTCCTCAAATGGTCTTTCCCCCGGGTCACACTCGTCTGGTGTCTCTGTGTGTTCAAATGGCCTCTTCTTTTATTATTATTATTATTATTATTATTATTATTATTATTAAATTCTCACCTGAGGATATGTTTTTATTGATTTTAGAGAGGAAGGGTGAGGGAGAGGGAAAGAGAGAGAAGGAGGAACGTTGATGTGAGAGAGAAATATCAATCAGTTGCCTCCTGCACGCACCCTGGCCTTGGTATGTGCCCTGACTGAGAACTGAGCCCGCCACCTTTTGGTAACAGGATGATGCTCCAACCAACTGAGCCACGTGGCCAGGCAAATGATCTCTTCTTATAGGAGACCAGGCAAACTGGATCGGGCCTACCCTCATGGCTCTTTAACTTAGCTCTTTAAACACTCTATCGCCCTGGCCGGTTTGGCTCAGTGGATAGAGCGTCAGCCTGCGGACTGAAGGGTCCCGGGTTCGATTCTGGCCAAGGGCACATGCCTGGGTTTCGGGCTCAGTACCCAGTGGGGGGCGTGCAGGAGGCAGCCAATCAATGATTCTCTCTCATCATTAATGTTTCTATCTCTCTCTCTCCTCCCTTCCTCTCTGAAACCAATAAAGAAATATATTTTAAAAATAAATAAAATCCCTTTAAGAAAAAATAAATAAATAAACACTCTCTCTGCAAATACAGTCACCTTCGGAGGGAGTGGGGGTGGGGGTTGAAATATGAATTCAGGGGGACACAACTCAGCCACCACAGGTGGCGACTGCAGGTCCCTCCTTTGTAACGGGGCAGCTCTCCCTTTGTAACGATACGTTGCCTGTGGGATGCTACTTGCAGGCTGTGTTTCCCCTGCTTTTTATTTCTAAGTCTTTGCAGGCGATTATTTGGGCTCGGTGTTGGTTTTGATCTCAGAGAGTTAGAACAGTAAATGCCCACCAATAGGGGATGACCTGTTTCAGACTCTGGATTTAGGATTTTTCTTATCCCCATTTTTCAGAAGAGGAAACTGAGGCTCAGAGACTGTCAGTTACTTGCTCAGGGGCACACAGCACTTTTACTCTAGGAATTACTGGCATGTGCTAAGTGCTCCTGTGTGCCAGGTACTTAATGATACCCATCTTACAGGTAAGGACAGTAAGGCCAGTAGTAGAACCTGTTTGGTACCAGGTCAGACTCACTCCAAGGCCTCATGCCTTATCCACAATCTTGTGTGACATCTCAAAGATGAACAGCTTTCAGCCCTGCGGTCTTCCTGAATCCTGAGACCAACCCTGATCTCTTCAGAATCTCCTAACTTTGTAGCAGGAAGCTGGTTAAGAATGGTTTTAATCCTATATGACTCAATGAAATGTATTAATAACATTAATTACCACTACTTATAACCATGCCCAGAATCCATAATGCCCTAACATTAGAAAGAAGGAGAAATAAAATGAAGCTAGTGGAGCATATGTCAGCACATTTTATTTCAGTATGTAAATCCTCGGCCACAGTCCCAGGGAAGCATAATGAAGGTGGCAGTTGCTTTTGACCTCATTAATGCAGTGGCATCGTGGACTCGGTGACTTAAAAAAAAATTCAGTGTATTTTAAAATTAAGGGAAAAATACAGTACTAGGTTCTGGGCTCTGATGATTTTTAAATTGATTTCAGAGAGAACGGGAGAGGGAGAGAGAGATAGAAACATCAGTGATGAGAGAGAGCCATTGATCAGCTGCCTCCTGCATGCCCCCCACTGGGAATAGAGCCTGCAACCTGGGAATATGCCCTTGGCTGGATTCAAACCTGAGACCCTTCAGTCCACAGGCTGATGCTCTATCCACTGAGCCAAACCGGCTAGGGCTGGGCTCTGGTGATTTTAAACAGGTTTTTCACTGACATGAAATGGCGGTGGGAGGTTCAGAAGTCTTGCAGGACTCGTGTGGGATGCCCTTGGTTTGTAGGCTGTGTAGCATCTCTGGGCCTGTCTACTGCCTGCTGAGGGTGCGCATCAGTGTCACCAAAATCACCCCAATGTCTCGAATGTCCGCTAGAGGGCAGTATTATCCCACTGAATCTCGCCGGTTTATTTTGTGTGTGTGTGTGTGTGTGTGTGTGTGTGTGTGTGTATAATATTTTATTGATTTTTTACAGAGAGGAAGGGAGGGAGAGAGTCAGAAACATCGATGAGAGAGAAACATCGATCAGCTGCCTCCTGCACACTCCCCACTGGGGATGTGCCCGCAACCAAGGTGCATGCCCTTGACCGGAATCAAACCCGGGACCCTTGAGTCCACAGGCTGATCCACTGAGCCAAACTGGTTAGGGCATTTTTTTAAAAATGTGGGTTTTTTTCTTGATTTCAGCGAGGAAGGGAGAGGGAGAGAGAGATAGAAACATCAATGATGGCCCCAGCTGGTTCGGCTCAGTGGAGAGTCAGCCTGCAGACTGAAGGGTCCAGGGTTCAATTCCAGTCAAGGGTACATGCCCAGGTTGTGGGCTCGATCCCCAGGAGGGGGGCGTTCAGGAGGCAGCCAATCAATGATTGTCTCACCATTGGTGTTTCTATCTCTCTCTCCCTCTCTGAAATCAATAAAAACATATTTTTAAAAAAATTAAAAAGAGAAACATCTATGATGAGAAAAATTTCCCTATTGGGTTACCTCCTGCCCCTCCCCCCCCCCCCCCCCCACTGGGGATCAAGCCTTGACCTCCTGGTTCATAGGTTGACTCAACCACTGAGGAAGTCAGCTGGGCAGTTTTATTGTATTTTACAGGCACCAGCTTTAGTAGTTCAGAGCAGGGCCTAGCAAGTAACTTAACAAAGCTTCATTGGTCTGGGCCCATGGTTTAGGGTTGTGTTTTTTTTGTTTTTATATGGTGTTTTTTTTAAAATTGTATTTTTTTAGGGAGAGGGAGAGAGAGAGAGAGAGAAATTGATGAGAAACATCAATTGGTTGCCTCTTGCACGCCCCTAAGTGGGGACTGAGCATGCAACCCGGGCACATACCCTGACCGGGAATCAAATGGTTGACGTCTTGGTGAGCAAGAGGGAGCTCAGCCAACTGAGCCACACAAACAGGACTAAACGAGTTGCTTTTTATCCACTGATGCCTTTGGCTGCTGAGCAGAAATTCAGCCCATTTGCCAAAACTTCCTTTTTTAAAAAGAGAATCTGGCCCAGCTGGCGTGGCTCAGTGGTTGAGCATCGACTCATGAACTAGGAGGACACTGGTTCCATTCCTAGTCAGGACACATGCCCAGGTCGCGGGTTCGATCCCCAGCATGGGACGTGTAAGAGGCAGTGGATCGATGATTCTCTCTCATTATTGATGTTTCTGTCTCTCTCCCTTCCTCTCAGAAATCAATAAAAAATACATATATATTTTTAAAATATGTTTTTATTGATTTTAGAGAGAGAGGAAGGGAGAGGGAGAGATAGAAGCATCAACATCCGTCAGCTGCCTCCTGCACACCCCCTGCTGGGCATCGGGCCTGCAACACGGGCATGTGCCCTGACCAGGAATCGAATCTTAACCTCCTGGTTCATAGGTTGATGCTCAACCACTGAGCCACATCGGCTGGGCTAGTCTCTCTGCTTTTTAAAAAATTGAGTTATATTTTAAGTTGCATTTTATCTTAAAATGTTAATTTAATAATTACAATTTTAAATGTAATTTTAAATATCAAATTAACAATTAACTTAGTCAAATTAACCTTGAATATGAAGTTAACATTAAATTTAGTATAATAAACTGATATATTATCATATTTTATCTTCACATATTTGTTAAGATCAACTCTTAAGTATACAGCTTGATAAATTTTTATTTATCTTTATTGTTGAGAGTATTATAGATGTCCCCCATTTTTCCTCCATTGCCCCTTCCACCAGTTCCCGTCCCACCCCAGGCATTCACCATGCTATTGTCTCTATCCATAGGCTATGCATATATGCATATAAATTATGTGGTTAATCTCTTCCTGCCCCTCCCCTTCCCCTTGAGATCCAGCAGTCTGTGCCATGATTCCACGCCTCTGAACCTATTTGTTTATTAGTTACTTATGTACAAGCTATGTAACTACCAGCCAGGTCAAAATACGTGTTTATTTTCCTTTCTTCCAAAATATGACACCCATCTTTTTATTGTTGTTAATCCTCACCCGAGGATATTTTTTCCATTTTTTATTTATTATTTTTTAAAATATATTTTATTGATTTTTTACAGAGAGGAAGGGAGAGGGATAGAGAGTTAGAAACATCGATGAGAGAGAAACATCAATCAGCTGCCTCCTGCACATCTCCCACTGGGGATGTGCCCGCAACCAAGGTACATGCCCTTGACCGGAATCGAACCTGGGACCTTTCAGTCCGCAGACCGATGCTCTATCCACTGAGCCAAAGCAGCCAGGGCTCCATTAATTTTTTAGAGACAGTGGAATGGAGGAAGGGAGGGAGAGAGGGAGGGAGAGAGAGAGACATTGACTGGTTGCCTCCCACACATGCCCTGAAGTGGAACCTGCACCCCAGGTTCCTGTCCTTGACCAGGAATCGAACCACAACCCTTCAGTGTGTGGGCCGACACTAACCACTGAGCACACCAGCTAGGACAACACCCATCTTTTTATCATCTTTCATGACACTGATATTTTTGATCTGGTGACCTGCAGTTTGGGTTTGTCTGGTGCTTCCTCACGGTTAGGTTCAGGTGATGCACTTCTGGAGGGGCTGTCACAGCCGTGACGCTGTGTCCTTCCCGGCGTCGGGCATGCCTGGGTCATTGGGCCCGGTACCGGTGATGCTGACCTTGATCACCCGGTTAAGGTGGTGGACACCGTAAAGGTGCCTTTCTCTGCTGTCACGAGGATGTTATCTGCGCGCAGTACTTAGAGGCCTGGGCGGCACCCAATGTTTAAAAGCCTGAGTGGCCAGAGGAAGCACATCTGGGGGCAGCTAGCGTGTTACAAGGCCCTCAGGGCAGCAGCTGGAAGTCTGAGGGTTAGGATCTCGGAGGGGTCTTAAGCAAACACCCCACCCGTCCATCACTCTAGGGGGAGGGGAGGGGGTGGGGACCTGCCCAGGGAGTCCCCAGGGAGTTTGGATAGATGCGGGTACCGACGATGGGACCCCCCAAAGTGCGCCTGTCTTCCTGCAGCTCCGGGACTGCGGAGGGCTGCGGGAGGTGGAGGTGACCGCCTGCCTGGTGTGGAAGGACTGGCCTCACCGCGTGCACCCCCACAGCCTCGTGGGGAAAGACTGCACCGACGGCGTCTGCAGGGTGCGGCTCCGGCCTCACGTCAGCCCCCGGCACAGGTACCCAACCCCGGCCCCAGGCCCTTCGCTCTTGGTCATGGAGAGTCTGAGGGGCCCAGAATCACCCAGGGAGACCTCAGGGCAAGGCCCAGCTCAGCCAGACTCTCCCGACTGCATTTCCCAGAGGAGCAGTGGGCGAGCGGCCTGAGGCAGTGGAGGGATCGCCTCAGGCCTGGAGCCCTGTGCCCACACACACATTCACACGGTTCTATTTATCTCCATATTTAGAGGAGGAAACTGAGCCTCTGAGAGGTTGCAGGGCTACAGAGAGCCAATGGCAGAGCTGGGATCTGACCCAAGACCAGACTTACCTGCAAGGCCCGTCCTTTCACTTTATAATTTATATGTTTTTAATAAATAAAAAATGAAAAGGTTCAGAAAGAGTGTGCAGTGAAAAATGAATTTCCTTCCTTCTTTGGTCTTCCAGATCCTAGTGTCCCTTCCTGGAGGCAGTTAAAAATATGCTCTGCATAGATATATCTTTTCTCTCCTTATAAATAATAGCAGACACTCGAACCTCATTTTTTTTTAAATATATTTTTTATTGATTTTTTACAGAGAGGATGGGGAAGGATAGAGAGTTAGAAACATCGATGAGGGAGAAACATCGATCAGCTGCCTCTTGCGCATCCCCTACTAGGGATGTGCCCGCAACCAAGGTACATGCCCTTGACCGGAATCAAACCTGGGACCCTTGAGTCCACAGGCCGACGCTCTATCCACTGAGCCAAACCGGTTCTGGCTTGAACCTCATTTTTGTGTTTCAGTACATCTTGGAGATCGTGCCTTTCAGAACAGTTAGAGCTGCCCTATCCTTCTTACTGGCTGCATAACATTCCAATGTGTGGATGCACACAGTGACTTGATATCAATGTATATTATTGATATCAGAGAGGAAGGGAGAGGGAGAAAGATAGAAACATCAGTGATGAGAGAGAATCATTGATCGGCTGCCTCCTGCATGCCCCCCAGCTGGGGATAGAGCCCACAACCCACGCATGTGCCCTGACCGGGAATCGAACTGTGACCTCTTGGTTCATAGGCTGGCATTCAACCAATGAGCCACACCGGCCTAGCAAGTCCTCTATTGGGCACCTACGCTGGTTTCAGTCCCTTGTGCTTCTGTGATAAGCTGAGTCGCAGTGAATTGCTTTACGTATAGATCATTTCTTCTCTGGGATAAATTCCTAGAAATGAAATTGCTGGCTCCAAGTGGGTACATGTATACTCTTAGTGATCTATACATTTTTTTTAAAGAGGAATTTTATTTATTTTTTAAAAAATATATTTTATTGATTTTTTACAGAGAAGAAGGGAGAGGGATAGAGAGTTAGAAACATCGATGAGAGAGATCGACCAGCTGCCTCCTGCACGCCCTCCATTGGGGATGTGCCTGCAACCAAGGTACATGCCCTTGACCGGAATCAAACCTGGGACCCTTGAGTCCGCAGGCCGACGCTCTATCCACTGAGCCAAACCGGTTCGGCAGTGATCTATACATTTAGTAGGAGCAGGGATTTTTGTCTCTCTTGTTCCCTGCTATGTCCCCCCACCCTCACCCCCCGCCGCGCATAGCACATGCCTGGCACACAGTAGGTGCTCAGAAAATATTCGTGGAATGAATGAATACGGCCAGATCGTCCTCCAGTGTGAATTGCTGGAGCACTTTCCAGCCCCACAGCGGTGGGCGAGAGTGGCTGACTCTCCACCACCTCACCCGCAGGGGGTGCTAGCACATGCTTTGATCTTTGCTGTCTGGGTGCCCGTTTGTGAAAATTGGCATTGCCTTGGTGTTTCATTTGAGTTTTCTTATCAATGAGGTTGGCCAGTGTTGACACCCTGGAGGGTTTGAACCCCGGACCCCTTCAAAGCTGGGCCCCCTGGGCCCAGGGCAGGTAGCATCTGCTGGAGTCCTCCTGGGCGTTAGAGCTACCCCTGCCCCCTGGTGATGCCCTCCCTTCCACCTGCCCCCCACGCAGCTTTAACAACCTGGGCATCCAGTGTGTGAGGAAGAAGGAGATCGAGGCTGCCATAGAGCGGAAAATCCAGCTGGGCATCGACCCGTATAATGGTGAGCCCAGACCCCCACCCCTCTGCCCACTCCCATCCCCTTGCCTTCTCCGGGCCCCACCATCGCCCCCAGTCCTCCCTCTCCCCCACCCTCAGCGTTCCCACGTGTCTCTCGCAGCTGGGTCCCTGAAGAACCATCAGGAGGTGGACATGAACGTGGTGAGGATCTGCTTCCAGGCCTCTTACAGGGACCAGCAGGGACAGATGCGCCAGATGGAGCCCGTGCTGTCTGAGCCTGTCTACGACAAGAGTGAGTCGAGGGTGCTGTGTCCATAGGACTGTCTTTGGCTGCAGGGACCAAGAAGCCCCACACACAAAGGCACGGACCAACAGGGAGTTCTTTCTTCCTTCCTCCCTCCCTTCCTTCCTTCCTTCCTTCCTTCCTTCCTTACTTCCTTCCTTCCTTCCTTCCTTCCTTCCTTCCTTCCTTCCTTCCTTCCTTCCTTCCTTCCTTCCTTTCTTTCTTTCTTTCTTTCTTTCTTTCTTTCTTTCTTTTCTTCCCTTTCTTTTCTTTATCTTTTCATTCTCTGTCTCTCGCTGTCTCTCTCTCTCTTTTCTCCTCTCTCTCTCTTTCTCTCTCTCTCTCTCTCTTTCTTTCTTCCTTTTTTTCATTAATCTTCACCAAGGGTATTTTTTTAAAATATATTTTTATTGATTATTTTTACAGAGAGGAAGGGAGAGGGATAGAGAGTCAGAAACATCGATGAGAGAGAAACATCGATCAGCTGCCTCCTGCACACTCCCCACTGGGGATGTGCCCGCAACCAAGGTACATGCCCCTGACCGGAATCGAACCTGGGACCCCTGAGTCCACAGGCCGATGCTCTATCCACTGAGCCAAACCGGTCAGGGCGGATATTTTTTTTAGAGAGTGGAAGGGAAGGGGAGAGACAGAGAGAGACACATAGATTGGTTGCCTCCCGCACATGCCCCACACAGGGCTGGGGATAGAGCCTGCAACAGAGGTACGTGCGCTTGACCGGAATCCAACCCAAGACCCTTCAGTCCTCAGGCTGACACGCTAACTACTGAGCGAAACTGGCTAGGGTGGGCGTTCTTTATGTGTATATGTCTCAGTTTTGAAGCCTGGTCCTGTGGATTCAGCTGCTCAGCATATCGGGGAACTGGTTCAGCAGCTCTGTGATTCTCTTTGCTTTCCCCTCGTGGTCATGAGCTGGCTGCTCCAGCTCCAGGCATCATGTCTGTATTCGAGGCGTGATGGGCAGTGTCACCCTGTATGGTGAGCGAGCTGTCCACTGACAGTGCCAGGGGTCAGCATTTCCTATGTGGCCTGTGGAAGCGGGACTTCCGAGTATTGTAGAGCGTATGGCCTGTACATCTGTACTAGGCCATCCTAGGGAAGAGGCAGCATGAGTAATACTGTTTCTGTCTTTGATATAGAAAATAATATATTCCCCAGAAACCCCCTTATTAGACTTCTCTTATTTTTTCCTTTTTTTAAAAAAGTATGTTTTTATTGATATTTAGAGGGAGAAGTGAGAGGGATAGAGAGATAGAAACATCGATGAAAGAGAAACATCATCATAGGCTGCCTCCTGCACCCCCCCTACCTGGGGATCCAGCCTGCAAACTGGGCATGTGCCCTGAGCAGGAATCGAACCAGTGACCTCTTGGTTCATGGGTCAATGCTCAACCACTGAGTCACATCAGCCGGGTTTCCCCCTCCCCTTTTTAATTTTTATTTATTTATTTATTTATTAAATATATTTTACTGACTTTTTCACAGAGAGGAAGGGAGAGGGATAGAGAGTTAGAAACATTAATGAGAGAGAAACATCGATCAGCTGCCTCCTGCACACCCCCCACTGGGGATGTGCCCGCAACCAAGGTACATGCCCTTGACTGGAATCGAACCCGGGACCCTTCAGTCCAAAGGCCGATGCTCTATCCACCGAGCCAAACCGGTCAGGCCACCCCCCCTTTTTTTAAATTGACTTTATTGAGATGACATTGGTTAATAAAAGTTACATAGGTTTCAGCTATACAATTCTATAATACAACATCTGTATGTTGTATTGTGTGTGCACCACCCAAGTTAGACTTCTGCTTATGTCGCACTGGCCAGACCTGGTCCCATGGTTGCAAGGGAGTCTGGGAAAGAAAGTATTTAGGTTTTCATCCTCTATAGAGGGGTACAGGCATGGAAGAGGGGGTTGGGAATGGCTGCTAGGTTTTAGCCAGCTTACAGTGACTGCCATAAGCATTAAAATGGGGAAGGCTATTACTTCAATCAGGGCTTTTATGGATGCAAGTGATAGAATCCGAACTTGAATGGGCAGAAGGAGAAAAAAAATGAATTTGTTCCATTAACTAAAAAAAATCTAGAGGTAGCACAGTGCTTTAGGTCTTCCTCAGAGATGTCATTAGTGTCCTCTCTAGCTATGCTTCCTCCATGTTAGAGTCATTCTTGGCAATGCTGTCCCTCCTGGGGGCAAGATAATTGTGTGCAGCCCTAGGCTTATATCCTACCAGGTTGGCACCTCTCCCGGTCTCCTAATAGTTTTGCTCAAAGTCTCAGGGCTGTCTCTCATTGGCCTGAGATTGATTATGTGTCCTCTCTGACCAATCAGCTGTGGCCAGGAGGAGGTGATGTTCTGATTGGCCAGGTCTGGGGCACATGCTCACTGCTGAGCTAGGGAGTGGACTCAGCCTTACCCGACCCCCATGACTGAGATGTGGGGTGGTCCCTCCAAAGAAAGTTGGGGGGCAGTTAGCAGAAGAAGGGCCAGGACTGGTAGAGGTCAAACAACAGGTGTCCACTACCAGTTCCAGGACGTTAACCCTCATCTAAGAATTGGCTCTGATGCCTGACCCTGCCAACTCCCCCTGAATTCTGAGGGTCTCTCCTTTAGCCAGACACTCACCGGGCCTCAGCATGAGGACTTGTGATTGTCCATTAACCCCCTCTTGTCTGAGCGGCTTCTTTCTCCACCCCGACCATGGGTTCCAGGAGGGACAGGTGCCCTGGCTTCTCTATTTCCCACCTCTCCCCGGCCCAGGGTGGGCACCCACAGGGTACCTGGTAAGGATGTGATGACTGAATTCCCGTCTTTTCTCATGTACCTCTTCCTCATGCTCCTTCCCAGAGTCCACAAACACGTCCGAGCTGCGGATCTGCCGGATCAACAAGGAGAGCGGGCCGTGCACAGGTGGCGAGGAGCTCTACCTGTTGTGTGACAAGGTGCAGAAAGGTGAGGGGCCTGGGGCAGCCGGTCCCGGGGTCTGGCGGCTTGTGGGGTAGCCCAGGAGGAGCTGGAGCACCGGCTGTGGGGCGGAAGGATCCAGAACTCTGGTTTTGGAGTCAGACACAGCTGATTGGTTCATTCAATTACTGACTCACTCATTCACGTACAGAGGAGGGCCATGCAGGCCTCCCACCCCGAGCTCACTGTCTGGGAGGCTGCTACAAAAATCGTGGAGTTGCACAAATAAATGCTTTATGATGGTTGTGCTAAGGGCTACGGCGGAAGAAAATGGAGGACAACAGAGTGGGGGAGGAGCATCTCTCCATGTCACTCTTGTCTATTCAAATGTCCCTTCTTCAGATAGGGTTTCTCCCTAAACCCTCCACTCTGATCCTGTCTGTCTCTCTGTCGCTGTGTCCCTCTGCCTGTTTCCCTTTTTCTCCTTTTCTCTCTCTGATTCTCGTCTCATCTCTTGCTGTATCTGTCCCTCTGTCTTTGTTTCTCTCACACATACACATCCTGTCCCTTCTCTGTCGGTGGAGATCCCTGACTCACACACTCCTAAAATAAAAAAAAAAAAAGCCTGGCTGGTTTAGCTCAGTGGATAGAGCGTTGGCCTGCGTGCTGAAGGGTCCTGGGTTCGATTCCGGTCAAGGGCACATGCCTGGGTTACAGGGCTCGATCCTCAGTAGGGGGCGTGCCCGAGGCAGCCCATCAGTGATTCTTATCATTGATGTTTCTCTCTCTCTCTCCCTCTCCCTTCCTCTCTGAGATAAATAAAAATATATTAAATAAAATAAAATTTAAAAACCTCCACCCGGGACTGCCTGTCTGCAAGACAGCAGGAGGGAGCCTTCCCTCTTATTGTATATATAGGGTGTCCCCCCAAAATGTATACACACACTTTGAATAATTATAAAGGCAGTGCTTATTGAAATACATTTCACTTTCAAAGCTGAGCCGCTCTCAGCTGTTAACGTGTAAATACATTTTGGAGGGACACCCTGCATCTCTTCTGCATCCTTTGCATTTCTGTCATGTTACTCTATTATACATAACATCGCCGCCAACAGTAACAAAGCAGGGCTGAGACTTACCTTGCTCTGTTGTAAGTGCTTTGCACGCATCACTCATTAGATCATCTAGTCGCCTGATATTCTATGAGGTAGAGCCCATTATTATAATTTCCATTTGCTGATGAGGAAACTGAGCCACAAAAAGGTGAAGTAACTGGCTGAAGGTCACACAGCTAGGCAGGTAGCGACAGGATTTGAATCCAGGCACACTGCTGTTCATCATTTCCTCTGGGAGGAAACATAATAGAGTTGAAAACAATTCAGGGAGCCGAAACCGGTTTGGCTCAGTGGATAGAGCGTCGGCCTGCGGACTGAAAGGTCCCAGGTTTGATTCCAGTCAAGGGCATGTACCTTGGTTGCGGGCACATCCCCAGTGGGAGATGTGCAGGAGGCAGCTGATCGATGTTTCTCTCTCATCGATGTTTCTAACTCTCTATCTCTCTCCCTTCCTCTCTGTAAAAAATCAATAAAATATATATAAAAAAAACAATTCAGGGAGATGTGAAAAGGTAGTATTTGGAGAAAAAAGATACTGAGAAAGGGGATGGAGAAGAATGGCTGGAGGGGTGGTGGGGCACAATTTTACTAGGGGGCCATGAAGGGTCTGTGTGGCCGCATGGGGAAGAGTATTTCAGCACAAGGAACAGCAACTGCCAAGGCCCTGAGGCAGAAGCAGGTGTGATTGTTGGAAGAACAGGGAGGCCGGTGGGGTAGGAAGCAGCGAGAGGGGAGGAGAGTGGGAGAGCCTGCCACAGCCACAAGGACCCCCCATCCTTTCTCAGGTTGTGGGATTATATAGTTAATGCCTGTCTTCCCCACTGAGACAAGCGGGCAGGACCTGGCACTGTCTTAGTGAGCAACCGTGTCCCCAGAACCACCCAGTCCAGGGCTAAGCACACATGAGGTTACCAGGAAAAAACTTGTTTTATTTTTTTTTAGCTACAAGGTTCACTTAAAAAATTTTTAAAGTGTTTTAAATATACACCTCAGTGGCATTTAATATATTCCCGAGGTTGTGCCACCACCACTATCTAGTTCCAGAACAATTTCCAATTTCATACCTCAGAAGGAAACCCTATCCACATTCTACACACACACACACACACACACACACACACACACACTCACAGAGGAAGAACCCCATACCCATTAGCAGTCACCCCCTATTCCCTCCTCCACCAGCCCCTGGCAACCACTCTATGGATTTGCCTATTCACATACATGGAATTCTATAATACGTGGCCTTGTATGTGTGGCTTCCTTCACTTGGCATAATGTTTTCAAGGTTTATCCCTGTTGTGATGTGTCTGTGCTTCATTTCTTCTTACGGCCGAACGATATTGCATTGTATGGATCTACCACATTTATTTACCCATTCATCTGCGGATGGGCATTGGGCCGTTTCCACCTTTTGGCCATTCTGAATAGTGCTGCCGTGAATATTCATGTACAGGTTTTTGTATGAACACCTGTCTTCCGTCCTTTGGATATAGACCCAGCAGTGGGAGAGTCTTATGAAGTTTTGAATGAATGAGCAGATGGTTATTGGGTGGCTCCTCTGTGGTGGGCCCTGTGCTGGGCAGTGCTGGACACAGCGATGGCAGAGACAGGCCCAGGCCCGGTCCTCACAGGGCTCTCGGTTCAGTGGGGAGGAGGGAAAGAAATGCAAATGACCAATGTGCGTGATGCTGAGAGGGAAGGAGACAAAGTGCTGAGGCTGAACAATAAGACCAGACATGGTCTAGGCATCTGGGAAGGCTTCCCAGAGGAGGTGACATTTGAGCTGAGATCTGAGGTAGGTCAAGGGGATTATTAGCGGCCTGGCAGCTGGGACGAGGGCAGGGAAACATTCCAGGTATGGGTGAATCTAGAGGCAGGTATGAGTGCTGTTCCATCATTTATTCACTGGCCGATCTCAGGGAGGTGCCTCCCCACCTGAGCCTCCATGTCCTCATCCCTAAAATGAGTCACTGGTAGGATGATGCGGGATCCCAACTACCCAACAGGTGCACTGTAAAGAGTTAGCATTTACTGAGGATTTTCTTTGTACCAGGCCTGGAGTTAGTACTTTGCACAATGCTAATAGGATCACTCATACTTAATAGAGACTGAGCACTTATTATATCCTAAACCAGCGGTTCTCAACCTGTGGGTCGCGACCCCTTTGGGGGTCAAACGACCCTTTGACAGGGGTCGCCTAAGACCATCGGAAAACACATATGTAATTACATATTGTTTTTGTGATTAATCACTGCGCTTTAATTATGTTCAATTTGTAACAATGAAATTGGGGGTCACCACAACATGAGGAACTGTATTAAAGGGTTGCGGCATCAGGAAGGTTGAGAACCACTGTCCTAAACCTTCATCTAAGCCCCTTACATTGAGTGGTTTGTTTAATCGTCTTAGAACCCTATGAGGTAGGTGCTATGATTTTTCCTCTGTTAGGGAGGAAACTAGTCCTAGAGATATCAGACAGCTTCCCCCGGCCACAGCAGACGGCGCTGGTCGGGAAGAGCTCCACCTGCCTGGGTTCCCATCATGGCGCTACCACGTGCTGGCTGCGTGTCCTGGGACAAGTGACTTTACCTCTCTGTGCCGTTGCTTCCTCCTCTATGCAATGGGCTCCCTTCTTCATAGGGTTTCTGTGAGTTAGAGGCCACGTGTGTGCCTGACACATAGAAAGCCTCAGAAGGTGGTGTTAGGGTGATGAGAGAGGCAATGCAATGAGACAAGAAAAAGAATAGCAGGCCGAGTAGCATACTGAATCCTGACTACTCCCTCCTGGCTGTGTGACCTGGGGCAAGCTTCTCAACCTCTCCAAGCCTCAGTTTCTCCATCGTTAAAGCAGGTGTGTCTTCCTGGCTGAGTAACTCACTTGGTTAGAGCGTCATCCCGATATGCCAAGGTGGTGGGTTCGATTCCCAGTCCGAGCAACATACAAACATCAATCAGTGAATGCAGAAATCAGCGGAACAACAAATTGATGTCTCTCTCTCCCTCTCCCTTTATTTCTCTCTAAAAATCAATAAACAATTCTAAGTACCTCATATAAGTGGAATCATCCAATAAAAATCAATAAACAAAAATTAAAATTAAAAAATATTTTTTTAAGTGGGGGGTGTAGAAAATAATGAACATAGCAGATCTGAGACCATTATCCTTTGAAAGGCCTGCTTACAAGGTTGGCCCGTGGCTGGCTTCTGGGAACTTGTATTTTGAGTGTCCTCCCCATCCCCTGAGTGGTAAGAGTGGCTCACTGTGCCTGCCCTGTTTGTATGAGCAGCGTGGTTTGTGTGGAACACCTGCTTTCCTTCGGGGACTCTGGGATTTTAGTATGTGCCAGGCACAGGGTGCTTAGGTGACCACCCCCAATAAAAACCCTGGGCTCTGAGTCTCTAAGGAGCTTCCCTGACAGACAGCATTTCGTGTGTGTGCTCACATCTTGCTCCTGGGGGATTGCCATGTCCGCTGTGACTCCACCGGGAGGAGAGGACTCTTGAAAGCTTGAGCCCGGTTTCCTCTGGACTCGCTCCAGGCACTGTTTCCCTTTCCCGAGGGCGCCTGGTATCTTTTTGCTGTGATACATCAGAGCCGTGAATACGGACTATATGCCGAGTCCTGTGAGTCCCCTTTGTGAATCGCTGAATCTGACGGTGGTCTTGGGGACCCCTGACCCAGTGGGGAATATTAAATTCTAGCTGCCTTTGGGTCGTTAAACCATGCTATTATAATAATGAGGTACTATGCAAATTAACCCTCACACCCTCACAAGATGGCTGCCTATGACCAGGCTGGCAGGGGGTTTAGTGAGGGATGACCAAATGACTGAACAGCAGGCTGCATGGGGTGACCAGGCTGGCGGGGGGGGGGACATGAGGGGTGATCAGGCCAGCAGGGGGGGCAGTTGTGGGTGACCAGGCCGGCAGAGGGGGGCAGTTGGGGGCAACCAGGCCGGCATGGGGGGCAGTAAGGGGTGACCAGGCTGGTGGTGGGGGGCAGTTAGGAGTGACCAGGCTGGCAGGGAGGGGGCAGTTGGGGGCAACCTGGCCAGCAGGGGGTGCAGTTAGGGGTGATCAGGCCGGCATGCAGAGGCAGTGAGGGGTGATTAGGCCGGTGAGTGGGGGCAGTTAGGGGCGACCAGGCAGGCAGGCAGGTGAGTGATTAGGAGCCAGTGGTCCAGGATTGTGAGAGGGATGTCCGACTGCCGGTTTAGGCCCGATCCTGGGATTGGCAGTCAGACATCCCCCAAGGGGTCCTAGATTGGAGAGGGTGCAGGCTAGGCTGAGGGGACCCCCCCACACACAAATTTCGTGCACTGGGCCTCTAGTATATAATATTGGTAGTGACTGTCAGTGTGTCACACTGTAAGTGCTCAACAGAAGGTTAGTTACCACAATGATCAGTTTTGTTCTTAGGAATATTAATATTGATTTGGGGGAGACGGAGTGAGTTGAGGGCCCAGTGGGCCAGGGTCCTTGCTCAGCTGATGTCCTTACTCCCCACAGAGGATATATCGGTGGTGTTCAGCAGTGCCTCCTGGGAAGGCCGGGCTGACTTCTCCCAGGCCGACGTGCACCGCCAGATTGCCATCGTGTTCAAGACACCGCCCTACGAGGACCTGGAGATCGTAGAACCTGTGACAGTCAATGTCTTCCTGCAGCGGCTCACCGACGGGGTCTGCAGCGAGCCTCTGCCCTTCACATACCTGCCTCGGGACCACGGTAACCACAGCAACTCGGGGCAACCCCCCCCCTCCCCCCAGAGACCAGGCCTTTGGCCTTGCTTGGGTCAACTCAGAGGGAAAGGGGAAGAGGCAGAAGGAGAATGCAGGCTCAGAGCTGGATGGACTGTATGACCTTGGCCTCTCAGTGTCTCATTCTTCTTCTGTGCAGAATGGAAATAATAATAGTACCCACCTCATGGCATTTGGGGGAGGATTTTTAAAAATATATTTTTTATTGATTTCAGAGAGGAAGGAAGAGGAAGAGAGAGATAGAAACATCAATGATGATAGAGAATCATTGATTAGCTGCCTCCTGCACGCCCCACACTGGGGATCAAGCCCGCAACCCGGGCATGTGCCCTTGACCGTACTCGAACCTGGGACCCTTCAGTCCACAGGCGGATGCTCTATCCACTGAGCCAAACAGGCTAGGGTTTGGGGGAGGATTTAATCATTGCTCTCCTCATCACGCTGCTCCTGCCTGGCCCTGTGCTGAGGACATAGTGGTGACCAAATAGCCTCATAATTCTCAGACCTATGGAGGGCAGACCCATTCACATACAGTGGTCAGGACCGGGAAGGAATTGCTCAGGGGACTCATTGCCCAGAGGGGGTACCTGACCCAGACTTAGGGGTCAAGGAGGGCTTCCTGGAGGAGGGGACAGCTGAGCTGAAGATGGGAGGATGAATAAGTAGTTCTCCAGGGAAGGGGTGGGAGTTGAGGAAGAGTGTTGCTTTTTTCTTAATCCTCACCCAAGGATAGTTATCCCATTTTTTTTTTTTTTTAGAGAGAGTGGAAGGGAGGGAGGGAGAAAGGGGAGAGAGAAGCATCAATATGAGAGAGACACATCAATTGGTTGCTGTTCGCTAGGCACCAGGGATCAGGCAGGGGATAGAACTTCCAACCTAGGTACGTGCCCTTGACCGGGAATCAAACCCGCGACCCTTGGGTGCTTGGGCTGACCCTCTAACCACTGAGCAACACTGGCCAGGGTGAGGAAGAGTGTTTTAAGCAGCTAGAACAGCAAGTGCAAAGGCCCTGAGGCAGGATAGTGCCTGGGGTGTTCCAGGAACAACACAGACCAGTTTGGTTAGGAGTGGATTTGCGTTTGTTTTATTCTGAATAAGATGTGGACATCTATTTGCATGAGTTGGTCAAGCTCAACAACTTTCTAAATGGTCTCTAAAATTAATTCTTAATTGTTGTTATTGATGGATTACCCTGATATCTCCTGAACAGACAGCTACGGCGTGGACAAGAAGCGGAAACGGGGGATGCCCGACGTCCTGGGAGAGCTGAACAGTTCTGGTGTGTCCCCTCTGCCCCTCCCCACACCCATCTCCAGGTCCCCCCTGTCCTGCCCTGCCCCAGGCTGGGGAGGAGGGGCTGTTGGGTCCAGGGGTCCTCACCTCTGCCTTCCCGCAGACCCCCATGGCATCGAGAGCAAGCGACGGAGGAAAAAGCCAGCCTTCCTGGACCACTTCCTGCCCAGCCATGGCTCAGGTGGGTCCCAGCTCTGTGCCAGCCCCTCCCCTCTGGGGTGGGCTGAGGGTGAGCTGCAGCCCTGCTTTTTGGGCTTCATCTGGTCCCCCAGAGCTCCCACAAGGCGAGTGACACCCCACTTAGCCAGCAACATAAAGTGGGAAGAATAGCCATTCTGGACGCAGCCCGGAGGCTCTGGTCTCCACCGGACCATCTACTTGCTGTGTGACCTTGGCCAAGTTGCTGCACCTCTCAGAGCCTCAGCGGCGTGCCTGCCAAGTCTCACCACGTACCTCTCTCACTGGCCTTTTAACATTTCATGTCTTTATTTTACAGACACTGTATGACAGGCGCATAAGTGCTTTGTGTGTCTTTTCTCACTTGATCTGCGCCATCGCCCCGCAAGGTGGCTGCTATCATTCTCCCCGGCCCCTGCTTTCCTGGTGAAAAACACTGAAGCTCAGAGAGGAGAAGCTCTTGTCCAAGGTCACACAGTTAGTCCCGGTGGAGCAGGGAGTTGCATCTGAGCATCAGTATAGATCAGTGATGATGGGTGTGAAACAGGGAGCAGGGAGTAGGAGGTGGACAACTGGGGATGGCTGTCAGAGCCAGCCAACCTCAAGGTCAGAGCCTGTCTAGCCCAACCACCCTCTGGCCTCTTCTCCGCCTGCCTCCATCTCAACTCACATGCCCGTCTCCAGTCCTATCTGGCTGCCATCAGAGACCTCCCATCTGCTGACCACTAGCTCTTAGAACACTGTTCCCGACACCCCGCTGCCCCAGGGCACCAGCTGCCAGCCAGCCACCAACCACTCAGTCAGCCCCGCCTGGTCATCGCAGCCAGACCCACCCTGGGTATTGCCAGTACCATTTGTTGTCCCTCCCACCCCACTGCAACGGGTAACTAATGCCCAGCCTCTCCACCCCCATTCGTTATGAGCATGTTTGTCTTCACAGCAAAACCCAACACGACAGAGGTTTCAATAGGACAGAATTTATTTGTCCTTTCACATAAACACAGTCCAGAGGTAGGTGGTCCAGGGATGCTTTGGTGGCTGCATGATCAACAGAATCTCAAGCTCCTGCCTTTTTCAACTCAGTTTCCATGTCATGGTCCAGATGTCTGCTGCAGCTCCAGCCACCATGCCCACATTCCAGGCAGCAGAACTCAGGCTGGGGCCCATATCGAGCTGCAAGGAACGCTGGGAAATAAAATCCCAGCAGCCCTGTGTTTCTTTCTGAGATCAGCATAATCAGACTTTGCTGGTGAAGTGTGTCTTGTCTCAAAACAGAGGCTCTCCTAGAACGACACTTGTCATTTTACCTCCCAGTTTGGGGACTGGCGACTTCTCCCCTGGTGTGGATATTTCACTTTTTTGGATTGTCTTTATATTTGGGCGGGGGGGGCGCTTTTGAGCCCATTCTCCTTCCTCATTCTTAGGGAAAACTCCCCAGCATCGCAAAATTGTTTCAACCCTGGTTCTCCTTGGGATTAAAGGAGGCCACACTGATCACACATTTAGCCTGGGGCTGGCCATTGGAGTTAGAACCTGGCCAGAAGTTGACTCTAAAGCCACCACGCTTCCTTCTCTCTCTTCTCATCCCCGCAGGCCCGTTCCTCCCACCGTCCGCCCTGCTGCCCGATTCAGACTTCTTCCCCAGCCCCGTGTCCGTGTCCCTCCCTGGCCTGGAGCCCCCTGGTGGGCCGGACCTCCTGGACGATGGCTTTCCCTATGAAACCACGAACCCTGCACTCTTCATGCTGGACATGCTGCCCCCGGCTCCGCCACTTGCCAGCGCTGTCTCGGGCAATGGGGTTGGAGGGGCCACGGTCGGGGAGCCGTCGGGTCCTGAGCCAATGACACTGGACTCATACCAGGCTCCAGTCCCTGGGGACGGGGGCACTGCCAGCCTTGTGGGCAGCAACATGTTCCCCAACCAGTACCGGGAGGCGGGCTTTGGGGGTGGCCTCCTGTCCCCCGGGCCTGAGGCCACGTAACCACCTCAGTGCCAGAGGAGAGGCGCTGGGTGGGGAGGGAGGTGGAAGGGGCCGTGGGAACCCAGCCAGGATGGGCAGTACCCCCCTGGGGCCCCCCTTGGTCAGGTCTCCCCACCTCATCCTTCTGAATCGGACCGGACGTTTTCTGCATCGGTGAGAAGCTCTGCAGCACAGGGTTTCCCGAGCCCATTTCACAAATGAGAAAACTGAGTCCAGAGAGGAACGGGACTTTGTTCCCATGCACTTAGTCCCCAGAGTTGGGGACACCTTCTCCTGGATGATTCTGACGAGTGTACATATGGAGGACGGTATTCCAGCCCCCCTTCCCCAGGAAGGTAGGGGATAGGCTGTTGTCTTTCCAATAAAGATGAGTTTTGAGCCTTAGGGGTCTTGTCTCTTTTTTTTTTTGTTATTACTAGTTCCTCCTCCATCTATTCTTATAATGTTTATCTGCCCATTCGGTTTTTATTCTTTTTTGTTTTATGTATTTACTTTTTATTTATTGTTGACACCGTTACAGATGTCCTCAATTTCCCTGCCTCCACCACCACCCCCTCCCCCCCCCCATCGCCCCTCCCCACACCCTCCCGTTCCCGCCTTCACCACAAGGTTGGGACCTCACGGACCACCGGTTGGCGACCGCTGCGACCAAGAATACCGGAAAGAAGAGGTTGCTCAATAGGTGGGAGCGCTCCCCGATTGTACTTAGGCGTAGTTATGCCATAGTAAGCTAGGTATCTGGCCCGGTTATTCCC
>NW_005871819.1:70760-99914 GCF_000147115.1 Myotis lucifugus | reverse complement strand
AGAAGAAACAGCCCGAGCCCTCAGGGACTAGATGGGTAAATGGGGTCTTGGAGCCCTTTGCAAATCTTCGGGCTCCGCCCCTGCCCGGGAGCCTTGACCCTAAACTGAACCCACTCCTTCCCGACTGCCTGCTCCGCCTCTACTCCCCTCCCCCGTCCTTATTCCCTTAGACCTCAGCCCTGCTGTTAGGAAAGATAGCACGCCCCCCAAGTTCCTCCTCCTCCAAGCCTCGTCTTCCATCCGTGCCCTTCACCTGCCCTCGACCTCCACCTCCTTACTAATGTCCTTTTCTTCCACCTGCCTTCATTTTCATCCCCCTACAGCCCATACCCATCACGGATGGCTTCTGGTGGGAGCCATTTCCGCTCTTCCCTTTCCCTTGAGCTCCCGTCCCAGCTGCTTGGTGTCTGCCTCCGGAGCTTGCTTCATACACTCCGCTCCTTCCATTCCCAAACCGTTCATTCTTGACTCCAGCTCCGGAGGTGAATGCTCACTCCAGAATCAGCTGGGGGTTTGCAGGATGTCCAAGCTGCTGGATCAGGGTGGTCAGGGACACGCCTGAGCATCTGCTACACGGTTCTGCAGCCTCGCTTCCTCCCCCTGAAGCTGGCATTTGGGATGAGCTCTGTCACCAACTTGTAGGTGACTTTGACTCTGCCCGCATGTTTTCTACAGCCCATCTGACCCCTCGCCTCATCCCCCAGGTTAAAGCCTCAGGCTTGGCCTCTCCACCATGTGGCACGAGGCGCGAAGCATGAGCGGAAGCTGCGAGGCATGATGGTCGACTACAAGAAGAGGGCGGAGCGGCGGCGGGAGTACTATGAAAAGATTGTGAGTAACTGACCTTTAATCCGGGGTGGGAGCTCCCTGCGAGGGTGGGGCCCTGGTCATCCTGGTAAAATTTGGGCTCCGTTTCCTCTTCAGCCATTTCTTCGGCAGAATCGGTGCTAAAACCCCGTGGCATTCTGTGTGTGAGCGCGTACCGTGGTGGTTGGTGTGGCCTCAGAGCACAGAGCTAGTGTTAGCAGGGAGAAGGAAGGTCTTTGTGACACGCGGCCCAGTCCAGATATGAGACTGGCCACCTGCGGAGTGTTGCTTGTCTTGCTTACTGCTGTATTCGCAGTGTCCGGGGCTCAGCCATTCTAGAGGTTGGCTTGGCACGCCACAGGTGTGCCATCAACATTCATTAAGTGAACTCTGACCACTTCCCTCTCCTGTTTGATGCGTTAATGCTTCACTTTTTTTTAAAAGTATATTTTATTGATTTTTTACAGAGAGAGGGATAGAGAGTTAGAAACATCGATGAGAGAAAAACATTGATCAGCTGCCTCCTGCACACCCCCCACTGGGGATGTGCCTGCAACCAAGGTACATGCCCTTGACCGGAATCGAACCTGGGACCCCTCAGTCCACAGGCAGACACTCCATCCACTGAGCCAAACCGGTTAGGGCAATGCTGCACTTTTGGAGAGAAAACCAAACACCATTCCATGACCTAAAAGGTCCTTCTGGTCTGTCCTCTGCCCGTCTCTCAGCTTCAGTCTTGGGTAGCTCCAATGTCCCTTTTTGCATCTCTGCTACCACACATTGTGCCTGTATTGCCTCCCCTCACCTATTTAATGCCTACTTGTCATGGAGACCCCAGTTTACAAAGGCACTTATGTCCTAGGGTTAGTGTTCCAATTATATGATATTTGTATAGACATTTCTAGTGCTACTGTATCACTGCCCCAGCCCCCTCCTTGGTCTCCTGGCCTTTAGCCCTGCTCCATCCATCCCACCCTCTTCAGAGGGTTCAGAGAGGTCTTTCTAAAGCACAGAGCTGACCCTGTCCCTCCCTTGCTCAGAACTCCTTTGTGGCTTCCTAGTGCCCTTGAGAGAAAATCCAGGCTCCTCAACACAGCCTTCAAGGCCCTGCTGGTCTGGCTTTTGCCTCCTTTCAGACTCACACCACCTGTTCTGCCTCATTCCTTTGCTCAAGCCATCTGGCCTCCTCACTACCTAGGTGACCATCTCTAACACAAAAGATGTATAAAGAGTATAAATTGCCCTGGCTGGTTTGGCTCAGTGGATAGAGCGTTGGCCTGCGGACTGAAGGGTCCCGGGTTCGATTCCAGTCAAGGGCACATGCCTGGGTTGCAGGCTCGATTCCCAGTGTGGGGCGTGCAGGAGGCAGCCAATCAATGATTCTCTGTCATCATTGATGTTTCTATCTCTCTCTCCCTCTCCCTTCCTCTCTGAAATCAATAAAAATGTATTTAAAAAAAAAAAGAGTATAAGTTTACCTCCCAGAATTATATAGCCCTTTCCGGCCACAGGCCTTTCATGAACTCTTCCTATACCTGATTTACTCCTGCTCGTCTGTCACATCTCAACCTGTAGGGCAGTCTTCCCTCATCCCCTCACTCGGTCAGGTGTCCGGAGAAGTGCTGTCACAGCCCCCTGTCCTTCCCCTTTGTGGAATTTAGCACACACATCCAGCTCTGTAAGATTAGGGACGAGGTGCATTTGGATCATTTTTGCATCCCAAGCTTGGGTCCAACAAATACGGTTTGAAAGAATAGATGAACTAAAACAATATAACAATAGCATTTACCATTTTAATTGATCCTTCTCGGGCACTAGGCTATGTGAAAAGAGCTTTAGATACATGATTTTTTGAATCCCCAAAGTCACCAGTGAAGTAGAGACTGTTACCCTAAGAGAGGAATCTCTGGGTGCTCCTCACTTGCCTTCTGTCACCCACAAATGCACCACCGGGCTGCAGGGAGAGTCCATCTCTGGTGGTGTCAGAACTATAGCGTGACCACAGGGCAGGGCCTGGCGTGTGTTGCTGTGTTGAGGCCCCAGCAGTGGCCCAGGAGCATAGCCAGTGCTCAAGAATGATGCCCGGCCGGCGTGGCTCAGTGGTTGAGCATCAACATGAACCAGGCGGTCACGGTTCGATTCCCGGTCGGGGCACATGTCTGGGTTGCGGGCTCGATCCCCAGTGTGGGGCCTGCAGGAGGCAGCCAATCAATGATTCTGTCTCATCATTGACGTTTCAGTCTTTCTCTCCATTTTTCTTCCTCTCTGGAATCAATAAAAATATAAAAAAATATTTTTGTTGATTTAGACAAGAAGGGGGAAGAAAAGAGAGATAGCCTGGTTGCCTCTTCTACATGTGAAGTGATATAACATGTAGAATCAGGTTTGGCTGTGAATAATAGAGACCTAAAACATCAGTGGCTTAAACAAAAAAAATTTATTTCCTTTTCCACATAGATGCCCAGTGGTACCCAGTTCTGCTCAGGGACCATTTTATTGTTTAGCTGTACATGACTTCTTTTCCCGGTATTGTGTCAAGGTCTAAGAGGGCTGCTCAAGCTCTGGCCATCATGTATGTCTTCATTCCACCCACCAGGCTAAGAGGTATACACTTTATTCTGGGTGGCCTTGCGCCAGATATATTAGGAGTCCTATTACTGCTGGAGAAGGGGGATGGATTGTTTGCCACAAATGGTGGGAATAAGAGCAGTTCCCACACAGGGCCGTTGGAATATTTGGTGAGATTGAGCACATAGACCACTGAGCGTGGGCTTGCTCAGGGCAGCTTGCTCAGTCAGTGCTAGCTCTTGTTGTTACTGAACTTACTATTACCAGGTAGAGCTGGAATTTGCATCCAGGTCGATGGTGTACCCGTGGTCGGCAAACTGCGGCTCGGGAGCCACATGCGGCTCTTTGGCCCCTTGAGTGTGGCTCTTCCTAAGCCTTAGGAGTACCCTAATTAAGTTAGTAACACTGTACCTACCTATATAGTTTAAGTTTAAAAAATTTGGCTCTCAAAAGAAATTTCAATCGTTGTACTGTTGATATTTGGCTCTGTTGACTAATGAGTTTGCCAACCACTGGTGTAGACGAAAGAGGGCTGGAGTTGGGTCTCCAGGCTCTCCTTGTTAGCGGGGAGCTCCCTCAGCTTTATTTTCCCCTTGGGACAGTGGTGATGACCAGCCCCTCTCACAGGGGTTGACTGGGAAAAGCATCAAGAACAAGAACAGTGACTGTGGGGTGCTTTGTGGTGCAGGCCTGTACAAGCTGTCATTGTCCCCATACATGAACGTGATCAGCATTCCAATCCAAGGCACCAAGCTGTGGACTGTGGCAATGGCTGGGCAGTTGCTGATGGGCTGCTTGCACAGTCTCTTATCTCATTCTTGTGCTGAGAGAGGCGGCTGTGGGCGAGTTTTGAAGAAGCTGAGGTATATTGTGGCAGGCCAGAGATGTGTCCAGACAGAGGTGGCTTCTCTGCCTCTGATTTGTCCTTGGTGCATCCTCTCTCTCCCTAGCAGACATTGGTTCTGTTCTTGATCTTGTCCTTGTCAACTCTCTTCTTTAATCAGTGGTTTGCATAAAGGAACAATCCCCTGAAGATATGAAAGTGGGAAATAAACAAATCTTGACTCAGGTGTCTCCTCCAGAAAGCCCCTGGCTGAGTGAGGCATTCCCCCTGGACTCCCCACTCCAGGTCATCACTGTAGCATGGGTCTAGACTTGTGAGCTGTGAGGGCAGCACAGGGTCTACACATAGTTGCTTGCTTAACAGTTGAATGAATGAATGAATGAATGAATGAATGAATGAAAAACTTCATGAACGAACTCTTCTGATCCCATCTGATCCTGGTGGCAAAATAGTTGAGGGTTAATGGATTTTAGGTCTATATCTATATCTATATCTGTATTTTTTATCCTCACCTGAGGATATATATTTTTTTGATTTTTAGAGAGAGAGGAAGTGGGGGAGAAGTTGCCTCCATGCCCTGGCTGGTTTGGCTCAGTGGATAGAGCGTTGGCCTGCAGACTGAAGGGTCCTGGGTTCGATTCCGGTCAAGGAAGGGCCTGTGCTCGGGTTGTGGATTTGGTCCCCAGTAGGGGGACGTGCAGGAGGCAGCCAATCAATGATTCTCTCTCATCATTGATGTTTCTATCTTTCTCTCCCTCTTCTTTCTTCTCTGAAATCAATAAAAATATTTTTTTAAAAATCAGTTGCCTCGTGTATGTGCCCCGACCGGGAATCAAATCCACAACCTGGGTATGTGCCCTGACTGTGAATCAATCCCGAAACCTTTTGGTGTACAGGACGATGTTCCAACTGAGCCACCTGGCCAGGGTGGATTTTAGGTTTAAAGAGATATTTGTACATCATGTTTATTGCAGTATTATTCACCATAGTCAAGATGTGGAAATAACCTCAATGTCCATCTGCTGATGAATGGATAAAGAAAATGTATATAAGTACAATGGAATATTATTCAGCCTTAAAAAGGAAGGAAATCCTGTCACATGCTACAACATGGAGGAAACATGAGGACATTATGCCTAGTGAAATCAGCCAGTCACAAAAAGACAAATACTGCAAGATTCCACATATATGAGGTACCTAAAGTAGTCAAACCCTTAGAGCAAATAGAATGGTAGTTACCAGGGGCTGGGGGGCCTGGAAATGGAGAGTTATTCAGTGGGTATGGAGCGTCAGTTTCGCAGGGTGAAAAAGTTGCGGAGATATGTTGCACAACAAGGTGTATATAGTTAATGCTGTTGTACTGTACACTTAGAAGTCCTTAAGACAGTAAATTTATGTCAACCCATTGGGTTCAAATTCTAGTTAGCTTATTACTAATGTGATCTTAGGCAAGTGGGTTTTACTGTCTGAGCCTCAGTTTCCTAACCTGGAACATGGGGCCAAGAGTAGTACATTTCTCCCATGGGTGAGAACTTTGAGAAAATGTACATAAAACACTTAGATAGATCAATGCCTGGCTTTTGGTATGGTTTGTTGATTTTTCCAGAATATTCCAACAGCCGGGCTCTGGACTCGGGTTTTACTCTCAGCCCAATGCTTTTTCCTTACTGTGGTGCCTACACTGCCAGTGGTTTTCCTGTATCTGCCAAAGCCCATCCTGGAAACAATGTCCTATGAGTCTTGGCTGTTGGGAACTGGGCCTTTGGCCTGGAGCAGTGTGAGGGATGTCTTGGCCTTAGACTTGGCCAGGGGCTGTCATGGGGCTGAGGAGCCTGAGGAGCCGTGTGGCCTGAGAGGAGAAACTGAAGGAGACAGGTGAGGGGCAAGTGAGGAGTTGAATTCTAGCAGCACCACCTCTGGCAGCCCCTGGGGTCTTGGGCGTATCACCCCTCAGCTTCTGGGTGTGAAATGAGGACAATAAGGGCCCAGCACCTGGGCCTCAGTAGGTGCAGGATAGATAGAGGCCTGATACCAGCTGTGGCTCCTCAGCTCCTTGTAGTGGAAGGTGTCCTGCTCATCTGCTGGCCGGGGTTCGGGTGGGAGATGGAGGCCGTGAGGGAGTGCAGGATCTTGGAAACTTGATGCTGATGGTTTTTCCTGGAGGGGCTTCGTCTCCTTATCTGTCAGGGAGGAGTGTTCCTGAGCCCCTGTGTGGACCAGGCCTGTTGTAGCCACTGAGTATATGACTGAACAACAGAGATCCCTGCCCGGGGGGAAGTGATGTTTTAGTGTGAGAGACAGGTGATCAGTGAATGTGAGGTGCAAAATCGAGTGGTGGTAGGTGCTCTGAAGCAAACAGTGGGGTCAAGGAGATAGAGGAAATGAGGGGTTGTGAGGCGAGCTGTTTCGATAAAGTTGAGAGGGGGGCTTCTAGAAGCGAAGGGGTGTTATGCACAAGAACATGGCAGGTCGAGAGCAAAGCAAGCGCTGAGGTCCTGAGTGGAGCATGGGCAAGCCTGGATGTTCAAGGAGTGGTGCAGGCCGGGCTGCCTGGAGCAGAGCTGGGGGAGAGCGTGCAAGGGCTCTCAGCAGAGGGACTACGGTTTTCACAGAACCCCCTGGCCACTCTGTGGAGAATGGACTGCAGAGGGTGAGGGTGGCCACAGGGGGTCCTAGAGGGGCTGCTGCCTGGTCCCAGCGAGAGGAGATGCTGGCTGGAGCAGGGAAGGAATGGTGATGGAGCTGTGGGCAGGGGTTGGGTGCTTGGGCAGCTCGGCAGGGATTTAGTGGCTATCACAGCAGCCTTCCCAGGGCTCTCCTGGGGTCTGTGGTGTGGCATACAGCTGAGCGCAGCCAGGGCCCATCACACGGGAAGCGCAGTGGTGCAACTGCTGCTGCTAGACTTTCTCCTTTCCTGACAATTACGGTGCCTTGGAATTGTGATCCCCACACAAGCACCTGAGGGGCGTACGTAGCCTCAGGGATAGTCTCCTCTATCTTTGTAACTTTTTTTAAAAAACAGCTTTTTGAAGATATAATTCACATACCACACAATTCACTCATTTCAAGTGAACATTTCAGTGGTTTTCAGTATATTCACATGGTTGTGCAACCATCACCACAATTAATTTTAGAAAATTTCATGACCTTGAAAAGAAACCCTGTACCCATTAGCAATCAGTCATCCCCCTTCCCCGCCCCAAACTTCCCAGCCCTGGGTAACCACTAACCTGCTTTCTGTCTCTGGCTTTGCCTATTCTGGACAGTTCACATAAACGGGATCATCCTTTTGTGCCTGACTTCTTTCCCCTCCCATAGTGTCCTCAAGGTTCACCCTTGTTATGGTGTGGAACGCTGCTTCCTTCCTTGTTATTGCCAAACAATATTCCATTGTCTGGATGTACCCCGTTGTATCTGTGCTGTCATCTCTCTCAGCCCGTCGTCTGTGGGCGGCCATTTGGATTGTTTCCACCTCCTGGCTATGGTGAATGGTGCTGTTATGAACGGTTATATACAAGTATTTGAGTATCTGTTCTAGGTTCTTTTGGCTATCTACCTAGGAATGGAATTGTTGGGTCACACGGTCATTCTTTGTTTAACTATTTGAAGAACCTAATTTCTCCACATTCTTGCCAATACTTGTGTTGTCCGTCCTTTCCATTTTAGCCGTCCTGGTGAGTGTGGAGTGGTATCTCGTGGTTCTGATGAGTATTTCCCTGATGACTAATGACATTGAGCATCTTTTCATGTGCCTGGTGTGAGGCTGATCCAGGCCAAAGGGCTCACCCCTGGCTCTGAATGCCCCGGGTGGGGGTGAAGAGTTGCGGGGTAATACTTTAGGGAGGGAGGTCTTGCTACTGACCGTGCAGAAGCTTGGACTAGATGGAGCTCAGAGCCTCTTGCCCCCACCTTGAGGGGAAACCCCTTGTTCCCCAGAGATTGAGTGGCCCCTGCTGGTGCTGCCACCCCTGTACAGGTTAGTTCACCTCTGAGATACGGCCCGCTTGGCAGAGGTGAGCTCGCTGCTGCACCGGTTGTGTGGAGGGTAGTGAGGTTGGAGCTCAGCTGGGAGATAACTTCCATCCTGTCTGTTCTGCAGAAGAAGGACCCGGCCCAGTTCCTGCAGGTACATGGCAGAGCTTGCAAGGTACACCTGGATTCTGCAGTCGCCCTGGCCGCAGAGAGCCCCGTTAACATGTAAGACTGAGTTTAAGGGGCCAGGTAATATCTGTGACCAAGGGTCACGGGGGACCTGGGGTATGGACAGACCTTTAGGGACTCAGGCAAGTAAGGCTTGACCTGCATGGGAAGGTGTTAGTCACCAGCTAAGGAGAGCCGGTGAGTTAGGATGGAGGCCCTAGGGTGTAGTGGTGGTTGAAGGACTTAGAGGGGAATTGGTGGGACCAGGGCTAGGATCAGAGGCTGAATTGAAGCCGGAGTAGGTGGCCAGAGAGATGTTCGGGTGACAGGCTTGGAAGTGGCCCCTAGGATCTGGTTCAGGTTCTTCACACTTACTTGGGTCTGAGGAAAAGAGCCCCAGTTTCTATGGTGCTGTACTCAGGCCCCTATTCAGGCAGGTTTGTACCATAGCGCCTGAGAGGAGAGGGGATAGAGAAGACTGAGGGCCAGGCTCCCAGGCTTCAGGTGGCAGGGAATAGGTACATTGTGTCCGGGGCAGCGGGGACCCTAAGCTCCTTGCTCCCCTGCTTCCCACTTCAGGATGCCCTGGCAGGGGGACACCAACAACATGATTGACCGTTTTGATGTTCGTGCCCACCTGGACCACATCCCTGACTACACCCCCCCACTGCTCACCACCATGTAAGCTGTCTCCCCCAGGGGTTGCCAGGCAGGGAGTCTGACCCAGCAGCACCTCTTCTTTCCCAAGTCCTTGCCTGCCTGCCACCTTCCCGGTCCCCCAGCCTGAGCCAAGCCCCTCATACCCCCTCTTGCTGGCTTGGGGTGGGATCTGCCTTCTCCCTCTGATCTCAAAGCCTTGACTTCCGCCAAAGCTCCCCAGAACAGGAGTCGGATGAGCGGAAATGTAACTACGAGCGCTACCGTGGCCTGGTGCAGAACGACTTTGCTGGCAGTGAGTGATCTTGGGTGTGGGGAGGTGGTTTGGGGGCTCCTAGAGACTGGAAGATCTAGACAAGTTTGGGAAGAAAGGTTCCTCCCCTAGTTTTGGTCCCAGCTCCGTCCCTCTCGGGGCCTCCTTCTCTTGACTCGGTACAGGAGATGTCTGCTGAGCTAGACGGCCCTGCCAAGGTCACTTCTACATCCCTGGCCCTCTGACTCTATGGTCTTTTTTCCTAAAAAAAAATTTGGGGAAAGTTGCAGTAACACATTGTTTTCCTCTGTGTGTTTATTTTCCCTGCCTACATGGGTCAGAATGTGAGCTCTAAAGAGGAAATGGCTCCTGTTTTGAACAATTATTTAGGCTGAGTATGCCAGTTTGCCAAGTGTTCATATATGTCCACCATTGTTCTCCAAGCAATCACTGTTGCCTTCCAGAGAAAATGGAGGCTCAGGGAGACTTCTCGGCTCTTGGCTTGCCTAGGGAGGTTTGGACCCTGGCCAACTTGGGCTTTTTAAAAATCTCATTACATCTGCATACCCACCCAGCAGGGTAGTGGTGATGCCCCATTTTACAGACAAGGACCGTGTGGGTCAGGAGTTGTCCACGGAGCCGCAGTGCTCACCTACCTGTAACCACCACTCCTTCCTGAGGGCCAGCTCCAAACTCTAGCCGGCCTCCTGCGGGTGAACGAGAGCCCTGATGGCTCTAAACCATACTTCGTTTTTTTACGGCCCGCGGGCCGGATCCGGCCCGTTTGAAATGAATAAAACTAAAAAAAAAAAAAGACCGTACCCTTTTATGTAATGATGTTTACTTTGAATTTATATTAGTTCACACAAACACTCCATCCATGCTTTTGTTCCGGCCCTCCGGTCCAGTTTAAGAACCCATTGTGGCTCTCGAGTCAAAAAGTTTGCCCACCCCTGCTCTAAACCATACTTCGTTTTTTTGTTTTGTTAATCCTCACCGGAGAATATTTTTTCCATTGAGTTTTAGAGTGAGTGGTAGGAAGGAAGGGAGGGAAGGGAAGAGAGAGAAACGTCAATGTGAGAGAGACACATCCATTGGTTGCCTCCTGCACGCACCCCAATCAGGGCCAGGGATTGAACCTGCAACCCAGGTACGAACCCTTGACAGGGAATGGAACCTGCGACCCTTTGGTGCATGAGATGATACTCTAACCATTGAGCAACACCATCCAGGCTAAACTTAATTTAAATTGAACACAGTGGAGAGACCGTGAGGTCCATGTGACATCCAGTATTCAGGATAAGTTTATAGTTCTGAAGGGTCCAGCCAGAGGCCTCCCTAACAGTGTTAAAGTAGCAGTGCCCGAGTACCAAGTGCTCACTCTGCCGGTGGTCCCATTTTACAGAAAAGGAAACTGAGGCACAGAGTGGTGAAGTCCCTTGATTGGGGTCACAGGGTGAGTTAGTGGAATAGTCAGGGCCCCCCTGCAATTGCTGCGTCCCCAGCACACACAGTTTGTGATTATCTAGAAATCAGTGACTCTGCTCCTGGCCGGGTTGGGTTGTACCTGCGCGTCTTCCCCACTGCATTTTGTGTCTGCTCCTGAAGTCCTCGTGTCCCCAGACCCAGTGACCCGCATGCCTTTTGCCTTGCTGCAGTCTCGGAGGAGCAGTGCCTGTACCAGATCTACATTGACGAGTTGTACGGAGGCCTCCAGAGACCCAGTGAGGACGAGAAGAAGAAGTGAGTGGGGTTGGGACACCGAGGGGTTGGGGGAGGCAGGAGGACTGTGAACCCCACCAGGGCACAGTCTCATCCATCCTTATCTCCCCACTGCTGGGTACAGTGTTCACACAGTAGGTACTTGATAAATGTTCAGAGGAAGCAAAAGCAGCAGCTGGAGGGGAAAGGTTTTCTGCAAAACTTCTACAATATGTTTTCAGCTTGTGGAGTAGTGGGAGGTGCAGTTAGGAGAGCAGGCCCTATGGAGAGATTCGAATCCTGCCGGTGAGGACGTCCCTCTCAGGGTCCTGAGGTGCTCCTCTCTGAGGTGGGGCTAACAGGAGTCCCCTCTGCCTGGAGTGGCGGGGACTGCAAGAGATGGAGCTTGGAATGCGCTTGTGCAGTAAGCTTGCAGTCAGCAGTTGATTGGCACTCCAGAGGGCGGTGTCCCTTGAGGAATGGCTGGGAGGCATAGGTGCGGTGGGGGGGTGGGTTCTTACCCTGGAGCAGGGAGGTCCCCAGCTGCCGTCTTGGGAGAGCAGCAGTCGGGCAGTCTCACTTCTCTCTCCACTCCGGTCTGGCTGTGCTTGGTCTCCCTCTGCCTTTGCACACTGTTCTCCAGGGTTAGCTGTCCCCTCCTCCAGGGCCCCTGCGGTCCCACTTGCTCCACAGCGGTCCTGGACCCCTGACTCCTTCCCTCCTGCTGAGGCTTCTTTGTGAGCCTAAGGCTTGCTGCTTCCCTTCACCTGAAGTGTTTTCACGGATGTGACTAATCCTATGCATGACCCCACTTTCAGGACGAGGCTGGTACTAGGAAGCGTCAGGGAATGTTGACTAAATTCAGCAGCAGACATGCACTAGGCCCCTGTTCTGTTCTGGGCAAAGGTGGGCCACATTGTTACCCAAAATAACTCGGCCCTGCCCTTTAAGGTCTCCTAGTCTGGTGGAGGCAGACTGGTCTGTCACTGACAGTAATGACCCAGCGTGGGCCAGGCAGGGCCTTGACCCCACCTGGAGGAGGTCTTCCTAGAAGATGGGGCATTGGCCCTGGGCCTGGGTGGAGAGGGAGAAGCTGGTGAGAGGTGGGTGCAGAGGGTTTCAGGCTGAGGGAGGCAGATGTGAGGGCCGTGTGCAGAGAGCTCGGTGTGCTGCGTCCTCTCCCCTGGGTGCTGCCCTGGCTTACAGGCTCCCCCGTTCCAGGCTGGCGGAGAAGAAGGCGTCCATTGGCTACACCTATGAGGACAGCACGGTGGCCGAGGTAGAGAAGGTGGCAGAGAAGCCAGAGGAGGAGGAGTCACCAGCTGAGGAGGAGAGCAACTCGGACGAAGATGAGGTCATCCCCGACATCGGTGGGGTCCCCTCTCTGCCCTCCCCCTCCCCGCAGTCCCTGGGCATCGTTTTTTTTTGTGTGTGTCTTGTCCCTCACCCTCTGTGGGGCACCCTGTGCTCACAAGCCCCGTCTCTGCCAACCCTGCTCCAGGGCACTCTAGCCTCCTGCCGCCCTCGCTGTCTTCTGTGCTGTTCCCAGCTTCTCTCTCTGTAACCCCTTTCTCAATTTAGGACACTGCTTTATGACACTGTCCCCACCTAGATTCTGGCTCCGTTCTCTTCTACTTGGGTCAGCTTCTGTCTCTCCCTCCCCTTCGTTTTCTCTCCTGGAAAACAAGTGGTCATCCAGTTACAGAGGCGCCCCTCATGCCCACCCTGCCATTTCCCTACCTCAGCGCCCATTGCTCCACACCCAGCATCTTCCTTCTCCTCCCAGCTCTCACTCAGCCAGCTTACAGTGCACATGGAAAGTGTCCATCCCACTTCCACTTCTGTGTCACCCACTGGCTCCTAATTGTCTGTGACCCACACCCGTCTCCATCCACCCTCAGGCGGTCCCTAGTCACTCCTCACTTTTCTCTCATTCGCTTCATACGTCTTGCTCATCCATCCCACTGCTCATGTTCATGTGGGCTCCCATCCATTACATCACCTGCCCACCTCCACCCCCACCCCCACCATTTATTGTGCCTGCCTCTGGCCAAGCCCTGTGCCGGCCTGGGGACACTGAGATGACCTGACTCACTCCCGCCCTGCAGAGGCCTTCAGTCTGGTGGGCTCCCCTGTCCTCTGTTTCGGCTTTGGCCCCTGACAGCCTTTCTCTTGGTGCAGACGTGGAGGTGGACGTGGATGAACTGAACCAGGAACAGGTGGCAGATCTCAACAAACAGGCTACAACCTATGGCATGGCTGATGGTGACTTCGTCAGGTGAGGCCTGATGGCTGACACCCCTTCCTACTCTGGATGCGGTATTTCTGTTGTTCCTCCGATACTAATAGCCACCCCATTACTGAGCATTTTGTATGCCTGGCCCTGCACTAAGGGCTTTACACACACAGGTTTCTGAGCTTGTGGGCTGGGCCCTTGTGACCCAGCTTTACCTGGGCAGAAATTAAGGCCAACCCCAACTCTATTGGACCTGTGGTGACCTGACCCCTGTGAAGCTCCCAGGGTTCCTGGGCCTGGTGGACAGCACCCTCTAGTGGACTGTCTTTGTTCACTGGGTCATTCTCTAGTGCTTGGCTGGTTGAGCCTCTGCCCTGTGCCACACCCCATGCAGATTACATAGAATGGTCCCAGCAAACCAGGGCAGTAAATTGGAATCTGAATAATCCCAAGTTTGAACACAACACCTTCTGCCCAGAACCCTCTATGGCTCCCACCTCAGAAGCAACCAGTGCTCTCACCACTGCCACAAGGTCTCACCTGTCTGATCCTTTGCCCATCCACCCACACACTCCAACCCTGCCCAGCCTCCATGGCCTCCTTACTCCTCAAGTGCCTGGGGTCCCATCTGCCCTTCAGGCCACTTTGTGCAGTTGGCTCTGCTGGTATTTGTGCAGCTTTCCCCTGATTTCTCCTCAGCTGTCTTTTTTTTTTTTTTTTGGTTAATCCTCACCTGAGGACATTTTCCCATTGATTTTTAGAGAGAGTGAAGGGAGGGGGAGAGACAGAGAGAAACATCAATGTGAGAGAAAGACATCAATTGGTTGCCCCCTACATGCCCTGACCAGGGCCAGGGATCGAGCCTGCAACTGAGGTACGTGCCCTTGACTGGAAACGAACCTGGGCCCTTCATTCTGTGGGCCGAATCTCTGTCCACTGAGCCAAACCGGCAAGGCCCTCAGCTGTCACTTTCTATGTGGCTTCCCTGACCCCCCTGTTGGAAGCTGCTGCAGCTTCTACCTGTTCCTGGCACTTTCTTTCCCCTTTCATAATTTATTTTCCCATCAAGGTTTTCACCATCTAACCTGTCATATGATTTATTTCTGTGGGTCTTTTCCCCAGCATGTAAGCCCATGAAGATAAGGATTTCTCTATTTTTCTTTTTTTAATACTGAATCCCCAACACCTAAAACAACACCTGGCATGCAGTAAGTGCTCAATAATAGTGCTGAATGAGTGAGAGGCCCAGCGTGGCATGGAGCCCCCACCTCCTGCAGTGACTCTGCCTGTGGCCTTCCCCCTCCTCCCTGGTGACACTCATCCCTCTGTGCAGGATGCTTCGGAAAGACAAGGAGGAGGCAGAGGCCATCAAACATGCCAAGGCCCTTGAGGAGGAGAAGGCCATGTACTCGGTGAGGGCTGGGCCGGGTGGGGGCAGGAGTGCGTCTCAGGGAGGGCGCACCCCTCACCATCCTGGTACCCACCCTACTTCAGGGCCGTCGCTCCCGGCGCCAGCGGAGGGAGTTTCGGGAGAAGCGCCTGAGGGTCAGCCCACCCAGGTAGGTCGGGTTCTTCCCTGTGCCCCCACCCTGCCAGCGTCAGTGTTTCCAGGTTCTAGGGAGGGGGCTGGGGCTCAGAAGACTCTTTGGGGGCAGGCTTGTGGCTTGTGGAGAGTCCTAGTGGGGCAGTGAATGGGGAGGATTAGAGGTAGGAATGGCCTTGAGGGGTATGTGGACCCCTGCCCTGCCAGCCATTCTCCTCACTCAGGGCCCCTGCCAGGATCTCGGCGCCAGTGGGAGGCAGCGAGGGATGGCTGGAAAAGGCGAGGGGCAGGGGCTGCTTGGGTGCTTCCTCACTGTCAGAGCTTGGGCAAGTGACTTCCTCTCACAAACTTAGTTTTCTCCCTTGGAAAACGGGTACTGTGACCTCCCAGGAGAGGGGCTGTGCCGGTGCCCACATTGTGGTCTTGAGCAGGTTTGGATGAGGCAGGCTGGTGTGTGGAGAGCCCTTCTGCCCCTGCCTCTTAGGCCTGGCAGCCCTGGGCAAGCCCGTACCTCCTTTTGCCACATGTCCTGTATTCAAGGAGTGTGATTGAGGGTTGCCATGAGGCTTAAACAGCCCGTTGTGGGTTCAGGGTTTGTTATATGGTATGGAAAGTGTTCATTAGAGAGTCACACGGATTCTTTCCATCATTATCATCACTGTGGGGCAGGCGTGGGCCATATGGCCTGAGTTGGAATCCCAGCTTTCATTTATGAAATGTGTGACCCTGGGCAAATGGCATTTAAGACATGTTAGTTGTAGTTTTATCACCCTCATCATTAGTTAAGCCAGGACCCACTTAGCAGAACCCGGGCATGGGGTGGGAAGAGGGACACTTCCAGACTAGGTTCTGGAGGCCAAGCAGGACTGAAGTCCTTGTTAGTTTGGGTCAGGATGCATCTGGAACGTTGTTTGGGGGGTAGGGTCAAGGTTAAGGCTTTGGACAGATCTAGGGAGGGATAGACAAAGGGATCCAGGGCAGGGCCCATAACCTAGCCAACAGCTTCCTTCTCACTCTGCACGGTGTCTGGCTTTGGATGCCCAAGTCCAGGGGTTGGGCCCAATTCCATGCCAGCTCAGATCCCAAACCCCCTTTTGTCCCACTTCATTCTTCTCTTCATAGCTATGCACGCCGAGACAGCCCCACCTACGACCCCTACAAACGGTGAGTTCCTGGGGACCCAGGGAACAGCAGCCAGCAAACCCCCTAATGGAGGGGTAGGGTGAAGAGGGGTACGGGGTGCTGTTAGGGTCCCTGAGCTCACAGACTGGGTGATGTGTTCTTGGCATTTTAGCACCTGATATCAGCTGTGAGTCTGAATCTATTTTTATTTTTGTGTTATGTTGTTTATTTTATTTTAGATATACATATATTTTATTGATTTCAGAGAGGAAGGGAGAGGGAGAGGGAGAGATATAGAAATCAATGATGAGAGAGAATCATCAATCGGTTGCCTCCTGCACGCCCCCTACTGGGGATCGCTACCCAGGCTCATGCCCTTGACCGGAATTGAACCTAGCACCCTTGAGGCCACAGGCTGCTGCTGTATCCACAGAGCCAAACTGGCTAGGGCTTTATTTTATTTATTGATTTTAGAGAGAGGAACATAGATTTGTTGTTCCAATTATTTATGCATTCATTGGTTGCTTTTTGTAGGTGCCTTGACTGGGAATTAAACTCATAAAACTTGGTTTATAGGGACAATGCTTCAACCAACTGAGCTACCTGGTCAGGGCTGAATCCCTGCCCCCCCCGCCCCCCCCCCCCCCAATGTTAGCCTGCTTTCCCAATTGTTTTCTTTATATATGAACCCTCTTTAATTTTCTGATTTAATCACAATGGAGTCTTGTGTTAAAGATGACCAAAAATGGCAGAAAGGTATAACTTAAAAATCCAAAGTGTCTTTAACTTGAATGCCCAGAAATAAGCAGTGAGAACTAATAGGCATGTGTAGCCTGTCTGTGCCCATGTGTCCTCCTGGATGTGGCACTGGTTGGGAAGGGGGTTTGAGGGTGGACAGACCTCAATCTGACCTAATTCCCTCATGAGAATGGGGTGGGTGGGACCTGTTCAAGGGGCTTTTGGGAGGATATGTGAAGGCGAGGCACCTTTTGGTGAGAGGTCTGGCATTGTACCATACTTCAGTGTCTTAGAACCGCCGCCCCCCCCCCCCACACACACACTTAACATATATATTGGGAAATCCTTCCATGTTAAATACATAGATCTGCTCCTCCCTTTTTCAAAGCCATGCAAAATCAGTACAGTTCTCTGTCACTCCCTTTCCTGGCTCTTTTGGAAAGGCTACCTGGTTCTGAATCAGATCCTTGTACAGCCATGGGTGCTGGGTGTCAGGGCCCACGCCGTTCTCATTGCTGTTGCTCTGCAGTGCGAATCCTTCGCTGGCAGACAGGCTCGAGGACCCTGATGACTGAGCACCCCCCCTCCTCTGTAGGTCGCCCTCAGAATCCAGCTCCGAGTCTCGCTCCCGCTCCCGCTCCCCAACTCCCGGCCGTGAGGAGAAGATCACCTTCATCACCAGTTTTGGGGGCAGCGATGAGGAGGCAGCGGCAGCAGCCGCAGCTGCAGCTGCATCAGGGGCTGCCACAGGGAAGCCTCCCGCACCCCCTCAGCCTGGCGGCCCCGCCCCGGGACGTAATGCCAACGCCCGGTCGGTAACGCTCACGCTGCTCGCCCTACGCCCTGGCCACAGTCCTGGCCACCGTGGGGGGACCCGGGGCAGGGGGCGCTAGGGCTCAGACCAGTACTGACCTGCCCTCTGCCCTGCCTGCAGCCGCCGCTCCTCCTCCTCCTCCTCTTCCTCTTCTGCCTCGAGGACCTCCAGCTCCCGTTCCAGCTCTCGCTCCAGCTCCCGCTCCCGCCGTGGTGGGGGCTACTATCGCTCAGGCCGACACGCGCGCTCCCGATCCCGGTCCTGGTCTCGCTCCCGGTCCCGCTCCCGGCGGTATTCCCGGTCTCGCAGCCGTGGCCGGCGGCACTCGGGTGGAGGCTCCCGAGATGGACACCGCTACTCCCATTCACCACCCCGACGTGGTGGGTATGGGCCCCGCCGTAGAAGCAGGTACGTGGGGCCTGGTGTGCATGGGGGTGAGGGACCTGCTGGTGACCTGGGCCCTGAGGTCAGTGAGACCAGAAAGCACTGGGTTTGTGGGAGGGAGGCCCACTCTGTGAGGCAGCTCCAAGCATGGTGACATGGCTGGAGCACCGCCACCTTGCTCAGGGATGCTGTGGGGACAAGACCGAGCTGCTCTTCTCACAGGGAGTTCCTAGGCCAAGAGGTGGAGAGGCACATGGTCACTCCAGGGAGTCTTGTGGTTTGTAGCGGAATCTGGCCTTTAGAGCTGGGACAGCCCTTTGTGGGGAAGGCTGGGTTTGAGGCGAGTGCTGCAGATGACATAGGACAGAAAGCATCTAGAGACTGGGGCATCCCGCTCTCACCCGGTGGGATCAGGGCTGCTTGTGGAAAGGCAGCTCAGCTCGATGGGTGAGAACATACACCTAGGAGCGATTGCCTGGGTATAAATTCTGGCCCTGCTAGTGAACTTTCAGGCCGCCATTTCTTTGTCTGTGAATTAGAGATAGTATCCCCTTCGTCGTGGAAGTGTGACAAGTAAATCCATGTCACTGCTTAGTCCTTACACAATAGCCTCGCAGTCGGGAAGGACTGTTACTATTGCCAGCATTGTCACCTGTGTTATTCCTGCATGCCTCTCAACGTTAGCTATCTACGGGGTCTGGCAAGCAAAATGGAGGGCCCGGTGGAGCACACGTCCCATCCGAAGGCGTCATTGGCTGCTCAGTGACAGGCCTGGTATTGCCCAGTCGCCTGGTTTCTCAAGAAAAGATGAGAGTGTGGATTTTTAAAGGGCAGCTCTTGTTTTTTCAATATTACCAACAAGTTTGAATTTTCTATTTTTTTAAAGGTTTCTTCTTTTTAATATGTTTTTTAACATATTTTTTTTTTATTTCAGAGAGGAAGGGAGAGAGGGAGAGAGATAGAAACATCAATGATGACAGAGAATCATTGATTGGCTGCCTCCTGCATGCCCCCTACTGGGGATTGAGCCCACAACCCAGGCATGTGCCTTTGACCAGAATTAAACCCGGGACCCTTCAGTCCGCAGGCCGACGTTCTGTTCACTGAGCCATACCAGCTAGGGCAAACTTGAATTTTCTAAAAACTCAGGACAGCCCCAGTGGAATCAGCGTGGGGCCTGGATTTGGCTTCCAGGTCATTCCCTGTAGGCTGACCCAGGGTGATAACAGGAGAAGGCTGGGGGACTGGGGACTGGTCACATGTCAGATGCCAGTCTGCCAGTGAGCCCTGCCTGAGGAGTGCCAGTCCCAAGCAGAGAGGATGGGGCTGCTCACTCCCAAACCGGGTCCGGTAGGTGTGTGCTGCAGCCTGGTGGGGAGTGGGGCTAGGGCTTGGGCCCCACTGGTGTGAGACCCTTGGCAAGGTGAGAATGTGGTTCTTGGGTGCCCGGAGCTGGGCACAGTATGTAAAAGGGGTGCTGACCAGCCAGGGCCCACCCTCCCAGAGGTCACCTCCCAGGGAGGTAGGTAAGTGGTGTCTAGTGAGTTTGGGGTGGTTGTGTCTAGAAGGTGGTCTCTATTTAAACTGAGTGAGGCCAGGGAGCGACGAGGATTTCTGAGGGAAAGATGCTGGAGAGAGGCAGTCACACCTGGACCAACCACAGGGCCTCGGAGGAGGACTGTAGATTCAGAGCTGGGGGTGGTGGTGGTGTGAATGGGGTCCCTGGAGCCTCATGGCCCCTCTCTTGCCCCACTGTGCCGTCAGGAGCCGCTCCCGCTCAGGGGACTGGTACAGGCGGGGCGGCCGGGGTCCCAGGCACCACAGCAGTAGCCGCAGCCGCAGCAGCTGGTCCCTCAGCCCATCCCGAAGTCGCAGTCTGACTCGGAGCCGCAGCCCCAGCCAGAGCCAGAGCCGAAGCCGCAGCCGCAGTTGTAGTCGAAGCCGTAGCCAGAGTCACTCGTCATCACCCCCAAGGGAGAAGCTGACCAGGCCGGCGTCGTCCCCTGCTGTGGGCGAGAAGCTGAAAAAGTGAGCAGGTGGAGGGCTGGGGGAGGAGGACTGTCAGCCTGAGGTGGGATGAACTTGACTGTTTTCGTTTTGAACTTGCCTGTATCCTGGGAGGTGTGAGGGAACATGGCCCTGACCTGGGAGGGTGGGTCTGAGGAGTCGGGGCATTGCCTTGGATGATGGATCAGAGGGGTCAGATCCGAGAAGGACTGGGGCACCTGAGACCCATGGCCGGACTCTCTGGTCTGAGGGCTGTGTGGGGTCAGAGATGGCAGGTGTTCTTTCCTCCTCCCAGGACCGAACCTGCCGCTGGTAAAGAGACAGGAGCTGCCAAAGTCAGTAAGAATTTGGAACTCGCCCGTCTAACTCCCGCCAGCAGCAGTGCCCGAGTGCTGGGCCCGGTGGGCCTGCAGGGGGGCCCGGGTGGGCCGGGAGACCCAGCCCCGGGGATTAAGGGGGACTGGAAGGGTTCTGTCCCCATGAAATCCATGTCCCCTTCTCCTCACTGCTCACCGGGGCTCCGTCTGTCCCTGGACCTCCAGACCTTCATGGCAGGTGTCCACAGCTTGCCCCTCCCCACATGCCCCCAAAAGTCCCAGGCTCTTGAATGAGGTGGGTTGTGGGAACTCCGGGACACCCACCCCCTCTCCCACCTCTTTTCCCCCTTCCCCAGCCCAAGCTGACGCCACAGGAGAAGCTGAAGTTGAGGATGCAGAAGGCACTGAACAGACAGTGTATGTACCCCGTCTGTCCCCCAAGTCTTCCTTGCTCCCCCTCCTTCCAGCCTGGCCTTGTAGGAGAGGCTCTCTGGGGAGGAGTGGGTGTGCACGCTGCTTTGCTGCCATCGTGCTAAGGGCGTTGGTAGGCTGGTTGGCCCTCTGAGCGTGGAGGCCTACCAAGCCACTGCGTCCCTTCCTCCCCACAGTCAAGGCGGATAAGAAGGCCGCCCAGGAGAAGATGATACAACAGGAGCATGAACGGCAGGTAAGGGTGGAGTGAGAGGCAGGGCTCGGGCGGGTGCCAGCTGGGCCAGCCCTCACTGCCATCTCTGCCTCAGGAGCGGGAAGATGAGCTTCGCGCGATGGCCCGCAAGATCCGTATGAAGTAAGACCCTTCTGCTCCCTGTATCAGTCGCAGCCACCTCCTTCTGGGAAGCTCCCCATTTCCTTCGTTCCCTGCCACCCAGCTCTGAGCTATAGCCCTGCCAGAACCCTCACTTGGCCCTGTTCCTCCCTGCATCCCCAGCTTATTCCAGCCACAATGACCCTGCTCCACCAGCTCCCAGCTCCCGTTTCCTTTGCTGTTTCCCAGATCCTCACCTGGTCCCCTCCCTCAGTCCACTGGGCAATCTCCTCCCTCACCATCCTGTCCAGAGTAGCACCCCAAAACGCTCCAAGCTCCAACCCTGCTCTGTGTGCTTCATAACACTAACCCTCACCTGGCGTGCAGTCTGTTTGGTGTGCTTGCTTATTAGCGGTGTCTGCACTGAGATGCCGGGTCTGGCTGCTGTGTGTTCAGCCCCCAGAACACTGAGGTGGTGCTGTCTGTGGGAGGGCTGAACTCCAGCCAGCCCCATGGCTGGTCTGGCCCAGAGCTGGGAGACAGCTTCTCTCCTGTCCCCTCTGCTTCTCTTCTCGTTTTGTGTCTTCCACTGCAGAGTTGAGGGTCAGCTCTGTCTCTCTGTGTGGCCCTCACAGGCTAACTCAAGGATTAGTGCCCATAAGGCCTCAGGCCCTGCCCCTTCCCCCCTCCCTCCCAACCGCCCACACTGGAGGCCGTAGTGTTCCGTATTAGCAAGGAGGGACATCAGTCAGTGGCAGGACCTTGTTGCCTATCAGTAGTTCTGGTTCCACTCTGTATTTGCTGTGGTCCTTGGACAAGTAACTTGACCCCTCTGAGCCAGGACTCTTTCCTCTGTGAGACAGACATGCTAATGCCCCTGCCTTGGTGCCTTGGCAGGGTCCCACTCTGAGGCTCCCAGTGTGGTGCCTGGCACATAGGAAGGCCCGATGCCCAATCCCACTGCAGTTAGTCTTCATCGTTAATATCACTATTACACGCCCCTTGTGTGTTGGGTTTTCGAGGATGCTGTGTGCTTCCGTTAGGAGGCAGAATGCCAAAGGACTCAGCTTCATCCATCAGACCTGGGTTCTGATCCTGCCTCGTCCACCAGCTATGGGCCTTTCTCTTTTTGAGTCTTAATTTGCTCAGCTACTTAAATAGGGATGGAATAGTTGTCCCACCTCAGCCAGGAGAAGGTGCCCAGTAAATGTCCCCCTTAGGATTGCAAATCCCAGTCATTCTGTTGAAAACCAATTAAGCATTTAGCATGTAAGTCCCTGTGCTCTGGGACTGCGTGGAGTGGGACAGGACATGATTGAACTAGGCGGCCCTCCTTTCCGTTTGTTCAGCGAGCCTTTCATAGCAAGGCTGACTAGGATGGGAGTCCAGGCTCTGCCTAGCAAGCATCCCCTCTGAGCTCTGTGTCCTCATTTTCCAAGCGGGGATGGTCGCTCTTCCACTGGGACTAGGATATGAAGCACTTGCCCTGGGCACGTGCCCCAGTGCCCCTGAGTTCAGTGTTCTGGGCAGCATACTCACCCCTCCCTGGGTTGCCTCCCCTCCCCCCTGCAGGGAACGGGAACGCCGAGAGAAGGAGAGAGAAGAGTGGGAACGCCAGTACAGCCGGCAGAGCCGCTCGCCTTCCCCCCGTTACAGTGAGTGTCCCATGGTCACTGGGCCGGGAGATCTGGGCTGCAGGCTCGGGGCATTAAAAAAGAAGCAGATTGTCTCAGCGGATAGAGCCTGCGGACCAAAAGGTCCCGGGTTCGATTCCGGTCACGGGTACGGTCACAGGCACGTTGCAGGCTCCTCCTTAGCCGGCCCTGGTCAGGGCTCCTGCAGGAGGCAACCAGTTGATGTGTTTCTCTTACATTGATGCTTCTCTTGGTCTTTCCCTTTCTCTTCCACTCTTCCTAAAAATCAATGGAAAAATATCCTCAGATGAGGATTAACAAAAACAAACAAAAAGAAGTGGTCTGACCCGGATGGCTCAGTGGTTGAACGTCAACCTATGAACCAGGAGGTCACGGTTTGATTCCAGGTCAGGGCACATGCCTGGGTTGTGGGCTTGAGCCTCAGTGGGCGGCAAGCAGGGGCAGCCAAGTCAATGATTCTCTGTCATCATTGATGTTTCTATCTCTCCCTTTTCCTTCCTCTCTGAAATCAATAAAAATATATTTTTAAAAAAAAGAGAAGTGATGTCAAAACTGATTATAAAAAACCACGTTTCCACATGTTAAAACTCTTAAGATGCGTGTGTGCATGCACACAGGCAGGCATGCACAGTGTTCCTTGTCACAAGGGAATTGCAGGATGGGAAGAAATGCACATTGGTGTGGGTGGGCAGCACAGGTTGTAGTCCCAGCCGTGGACATGCTGGTGCAGCATCAGCGGAAGGTGAGACCAGAAGTCCAGCCCTGGGGCCCGTTCCTGGTCCTGGGCATTTGCTTTGTCCTCACCTCCTCCTTCCTTTCTAGGTCGAGAGTACAGCTCTTCCCGAAGGTGAGTAAGCCAGACCAGCTCCCTGGGAAATCACAGATGTCCTCTGCGGGAGGTCTGGCTGGGTTGGATTCATCCATTTCCATCCTGCACCCTCCAGTTGTAGGGCTGCCTCCCTCCTTTGCAGCCACTGAAGCCCAAGTGATCCCCAAGTATGTTGGTGCGTGTGTATACATGTACACACATGCACGGGGCTCCCCTGCTCTGCCTAGCCCTCATGGGCCCCTCCCTTTTTCTTTCCAGGCGCTCAAGGTCCAGATCCCGCAGCCCCCATTATCGACATTAGGCAGAAGTGTGGGGGCTGAGGGGCTGGGATGGGTTAGGGCTCAGGCTGCGTTGCTGCTGCTGATTTTGTTCTCTAATGAAATAAACGTTATTTAATTGCCTTCACTTGGCCTCAGTGTCATCCGTGTGCTGGGTGTGGGCTCCCAAACTCCATTGTCCGCCAGCCGTGTGTGTGTGTGTGTGTGTGGGGGGGGGGGGGGGGGGGTAGAGACAGAAACTTGCTGGGAGTGAGGGGACAGGCGCCAGTGTTGCCTGTGTGGGAAGCCTGACTGCATCTGTGCCTGCGGCCCAGTGAGGGCAGGGGCTCCATGCAGTAGGAAAAGGGCCCCGCACCCACGTGTGGAGGATGGGCCAGGACTTTGCCCAGGGCCTCTGGTGACAGGTCCAGGCCTCTCCCTGCCCTCGCCCACATCGGGAACCGGGAGCACGGCTTTCTGTGCCAGTCCTGCCGAGCCACAGGCACTGGGGGCTGGCCTTTCCCTCACCCCCTCATTCCAAACCGGTCTGTCCAGCCGTCCACCCCAAGGAGGGAAAGCCGCCTGCCCCACCTCAGATGCCCCAAGAAAGCGAAGTCCACATGTGTATAACTAGAGGGAGGGAGGGAGGATTTATTCACCAGGACATGATCAGCAGATACATGAGCAGTGGTACCAGGAATGGCAGGGGGGAAGGGCATTCCTGCCACTCAGGCCTCCCCGCCTGCTTGGGGGTGCTTCTGCCGCAGGTGTTTGTCCAGGGTGGCCCGCAGGCCGAAGGGCACGCGGCAGTGGGGGCACTCAAAGCGGGCCCCGCCGGGCCCCAGACCGTGCATGCGGCGGTGGCGGTTCAGCTTGCTGCTCTGGGCACAGGCATAGGGGCAGAGCTCGCAGGTATAGGGCCGCTCCCCGGTGTGTGAGCGCCGGTGCACAGTCAGGTTGCTGCTGTTGGTGAAACGTTTCCCACAGAACTCACAACTGCCCCCGGGCCCGTGGCTCTTGCCCACTGTCTTTGGAGTCTTCTTAGGCAACTTCTCTGGGATCTGGGCAGAGTTGATTCTCTCTTTCTTGATGGCGACACCGCAACCATCCCCACCAGGACCAGCCTGAGCTCCACCACCTGGAGCCCCAGGTTCCTGCACGCCTGCTGTGTCGGCAGCTCCAGCCCCTTCACGGCTGCACAGGAGAGTCCTGGCTGGGGCAGCGGCATGGGCGGCTGGCTCCGGAGGGGCAGCTGAGGCCTGTTCCTGACTGGCCTTGGCCGTGTAGGGGCTCTGAGGCTGCAGCTGCTGGTGGGTCTTCTTGTGGCGGTTGAGCTTGCTGCTCTGGGCACAGGCGTAAGAACACTGGTCACAGGCGTAGGGCCGCTCGCCCGTGTGCGAGCGCATGTGCACCTTGAGGTTGCTGAAGGAGCTGAGGGTCTTCATGCACACAGAGCAGGTGGGGCTCCGCCGGGGGAGGCTGTTCGCCTGGGAGCCCTTGGCCTCCACTTCCTGCCCCACCACTGCTGACATGGCTGCAGCCACCTCTGCCAGGCCCAGCAGCGGAGCCTCTGGGGCCTCGGATTCCGTCTGGTAGATGGACAGTCCATGGTCCCACTGGGCATGGCGCAGCAGTTTCCAGGCCTCGGTGAATTGTCGGCCACAGCGGAGGCAAGTCAGAGCCTTCAGGTCCTCAAGTTCTGCAGAGACAGGCTGGGTGTTAGTGTGATGGGTAAAAAGCACAGCAGTAGCGGTCACAGCTTGCCAGTTGGACACATTCTGTGGGAAAGCCTATGTTCTAGGGCCCCCAAATGGCAGGAGGACAGGGAAAACCCCTGCCCTCAGGAAGCTGATGTTCGGGGAGGGGGGTAGATGGACAAGAATCAAGGAAAGTCGGGAGTGGATGATGAGTATGCAAGGGTTCTTTCCGTGCTTGAAAATCACTGAGATGCCCTCCTGGCCAGGTAGCTCAATTGGATAGAGCATCATCCCCATGTGCCAAGGTTGTGGGTTCAACCCCCAGTCAGAACACATAGAAGAAGCAACCAATGAATGCATAAGTAAGTGGTACAAATCAACTTTAAAAGAAGAAAGGAAATCTTTGTGGAAAAGTGAATAAGTTAAAAAAAAAGTGAAAAGTTAAAGCAGAGTGAGGGACGGGGAATGCTATTTCATATTGGGGGATCAGGAAGGCCTTGCTCAAGGTGACCAAAACCAGTGTGCTAGCCCTAGCCGGTTTTGCTCAGTGGATAGCATCGGCCTGCAGACCAAAGGGTCCCGGGTTCGATTCCAGTCAAAGGTCAAAGGCACGTACCTGGTGGGGCACATGCAGGAGGCACATCGATGTTTCTCTCCCCCTCCTTCCACTCTCTCTCTAAAAATCAATGGAAAAATATCTCCAGGTGAAGATTAACAAAAAACACACAAAAAAATTAAAATCAATAAAAACGTATTTAAAAAGAACCCCCTCTTTGAGCCTCAGTTTCCACACTTGCTAGAATGTGGGGATCCTCTCCCTTTCGGGGTTGTTGTGACCTCAAATGGGGAACAACTGAGAGTTTGGGTCCATGTAACCTCTCAGTAAACCTTAGCTGGGCTGAGTCCACAACCCTCCAAGAGTCTGTGTTTCGTTCCAATAATTCCATCACAGCCCCTCCCTGCTCGCACTCGGTAGCGGATTTGATCACAGCTCTTCCTTTCAATATAGGACCCTTCCTGTGGCCCAGCCCTTTTCGAAAAAATCCCAGCTTATAGGCGGGGGACTGAAAATCCTGAGCCTAGTGCCACGATAAAGGTTTAATTCCATTCCAAGAGAAGGAACCCAGGTGCCCAGACAGGAGGACCCGGCTCAAACCAGGGGCTTCCCAGCAAGCACGACTGGGAGATTCCAGGAGAGGGGGCAACACTACCCTTCCAGCTGGCCTCAGGCCGCCCCTCCCCCAGACCACTGCCCTCCCCAGGGTCCCCCTACTGCCACACTGGTCCAGCCACCTGGCCAGTTATTTCTGGCCAAGGGGAAGGAGAAGTGAAACCAGATTGGGGGGGCGTGTGTGGCAAGTCCCCAGACCAGTCTTCTGGGGCTGGCCACACCCAGTGGGCCATCCTCCTTCCCTGCCCAGCCCTGCCCCCACCCTTCGCACCACCACTAGTCCCAGCCCTAGGACAGGGCAGGCCCTGGCCACGCCTAGGCTACACCCGATGGGGAGCCAGAAAGGGGAAGTAGTGCTCGCTGCCCCGCCTGTCCAGCTCAGCCCCTTCTCCCACAGGAAGCCGGGCCCTTGAACTTGAGAGGGGGTTGCATCCCAGCTCTACTCACCTGAGTCCGGGCAAGGGCTGGGGCCTCTCGAGGGCTGACAGCCCTGCTTCTTGTGGTCCATGAAAGCCGTGATGGCCTTCAGCGGGAAGGTCTGCAGGCAGAGGCCGCAGGTCAACGTATCTGGGTGTTTGTCAGTCCAGGGCTGGCGGTCTGCAGGGAGGAAGCGGGTGGTGAGCATGGGGTGGGGCCAGAACCGGCTGGGGGTTCCGAGGGAGAGGGGAAACCCGGAGGTGAGAAGGGAGCCAGGACCCAGCTACGGAAACACGGCAGGGGCAGGGGCAGGGGCCGCGGAGCGGTGCCGGAGGCCGGCGTCCCACCCGAGAGTGAAAGGGGAGGGTCGCGGGGCCCGGCACAGGGGGCTCTTACCGTGAGGATTAGGGACCAGAGAAGTCCACGGCGCCGGCTGGTTCTGCAAGCCGAGGGCGAGGAGGGTACCGACGGCGGGCATCAGGCTAGGGCAGGAGCGGGGTGCGCCCTCGAGGCGGCCCGGCGCGGGCACTTCCTTTGGGGAACCCCGCTGCAGCCTCGCGGCCTGTAGGGGCCACGAATGCGGCTCGGGCTTCACGTCGATGACCAGGTCCCCCATCTCCGTCTCGTCGTCGTCGGTGTGGGCGGCGGGCTCGGGGTCGACTCGGCGGGGCATGCAGCCGGCCTTGCGGCGGGACATGGGTCGCGGTGCGGACGATCCGGCGGGCTGGCGGGCCGGCGGGCGGAAGGCGCGCGAGGCGTGTGCGCTCGGGCCGAGACGCTCAGGTGAGTGACTGCGGCGACTGGCACGTGCTGGCCCGGCCGCGGCTGGCCCGGCCGCGGCTCCGCCCACCGGGGGCGGGGCCTGGGGGGAGACGGAGGGGCGGTCCGCAGGGGCCCGGCTGGAGGCCAAGCTCAGGCTGAGCCGTGCCCACGGGGACTGGCTTCAGGACTACACCTAAGGGCACCGAGCTCACGCGGCCAGCATAGAAACGGCGACTGCAGATCCCGTTTTAGGGCTGGTGAAACTGAGGCTCAGCACCCCCGCAAACACCCAGGAGGGAGAAAACGGTAGGGGCTACGTTTCTCACTGTGCCCCTAACAGTATCTTGGACTCTTTCAGTAAATACATAATAAAAATTCACTGGGCAAACCTTTATCGAGCGCCTGTGGTGCACCAGGTACTGTTCTAAGCACTGGGGACACGGCAGCGAACCCAACAGACAATAATCCCTGGCCCTCCCCTCCCCCCGAGTTTACTGGTTCAGGGAGATTACGCTCAACAAGATGACTATTTAAAATAGAGTTCCTTCTTGGGTGACCAGTGTCACCTGGAGCCAAGCAAAGCTAGGAAGGGTTATAAAGGGGCAGGGTGACGTGTGTGTGTGTGTGTGTGGGGGGGGGGTTGGCCTCAATTTTCTCCCCACACCAGGGAAAGGTATGGTGGAGTTGAGACCTGAGGGATGTGAGGGAGTCAGCCAGTCTCTGTTCAAGAATAACGAGGAGAAGGGACTCTTTTCCCCTCCCCACTTGGGAGTCTGTGCTGTGAGATTCTTTCCCCTTCCCCACGTGGGAGTCTGTACTTGTTCTTCAATAAATTTCCACTTTCACTATACAAAATAATAATAATGACAATAGTAATAATAAATAACAAGGAGGGAGGAGACGGACAGGAGGGGGGTTGAGCTCTGAGAAAATGGAGTCAGCTGCGAGAGGGTCTTTTGACCTCTTGAAAGTCTTGGTTTTTGGAGAGGTGAGTCTTGGGGGGGGTTTGAGCAGAAGAGGATTACGATCGTGTACACATCTACTCTGCTCCTACACCTGGAATAGCCACGAAAGCCAAATGGCCACTGTCTTACCTCTCTCCACTCGGCCTCCTTGAACTTCCCTCCTCAAAGCAGCTCTTTCAGATCTCTGTTTGAAGTGGCATCAACACCCTGCCCCACCCTCCAACCCTTACAAGTTTTCTTTTCTTCCTGACACCAACCACATCGCAATACAGAACGGTTTCTTGACTGTCCTCTCCCTTCCCCCACCCTATACAAGGCTCCTTAAGGTCAGGGCCGCAGTCTGCCCTGCCCCAGACTCCCCAGCCCAGCACTCCAGCACTGAGTGGATTTCATGTACTAACCCGGATGCGCCCCCCGGCCCTGCGGCTGCTCCCGGAACTGAGGGACAGAGATCCTCCACTGTAGTTGATCAAGTCTCCCTCACGAGATGGCTAAATTTCCCGCCTAAATCAAAGGGCACAGTTA
>NW_005871819.1:61954-69741 GCF_000147115.1 Myotis lucifugus | reverse complement strand
TAGTTTTAGGAAGTTAGTACCTGGTATTGGAAAGGGAGAGGAAATCGGCACAGAGACTTAGTTCGATTCCCTCTTCCCTCCTCCTTGTATCCTCCATATCTTCTTTCTATAAAATGGGCATCCCGGTCCCCCTCACCTCGCAAACGGTGGACGAGCTTCGATGCCCTGGCCCGCGTCACAAGCGTCGGGCGGTGCGGGCCGTCCAAGCCCGGGAGCCCGCCCCTCCCGTCCGCGACTACGTGGGGCGGCGGAACGCACGCGGGGGCGGCGCGCGGCCCGCCCGAGCCTCTGCCCGCGGGGGACGCCGGCGGAAGTGGGGGCGCCGGCACGCAGACTGGTGAGTTCGGGGGTTGGTGGGAGCAGAGCACCTTCCCCCTCCCCCCGTCCTGGCCCCGGACGCCCACCTGCGGGCAGGCCGGGAGTGGCGGGCAGAGGCGGGTCCGAGCGGCCGCACCGCGGGGTCGGGTCGGGACGCACGGGCGGGGCTGGTCCCGCGCCGCCGCCGGGGCGCGGTGGGGAGCAGGGGGCGCGGGGGTGATAGCTCCGATGCCGGTAACAGGAGTAACAGCAGCAGCCAGACCCCCACCGTTCCCGGGGCGGACTCGCAGGCCTCCTCCGAGCTGGGAGACGGGAAGCAGGTTCAGCCCAGGGCGGAGTGGGGAGTGGACGCCCAGGGGCCCGGAGGACCTACTTAGTATAAGAATAGGAGAGCGATGGGTGGTCAGGGAGGAATTGAAAGAATACTGACCGGCCCTGGGGGTGGAGGGGAGGGAGGGTCTCTCCCCTTTGAACTAATACGCATCCAGGGGGGCAGCCCATGGGGTGTGTGGACGGACGGGTCACCTGCGTTAACTATGTCTGGGGGCCTCGTGGTTAAGCTGGCACCTCAGCTGGTTCCCTCCCCTGGCAGTGGAGGACTTGGCTAAACGTTAGTCCGAAGATCTGACCCATTGCCATGGCCTCAGTGAATGCTGAGGCCCCAGGAGGGAGGTCCGTGAGTCTCCGGCCCCTGCCATTGACCTCAGTGATGGGATCTGGAGTCAAACGAATTCGTTTGTCAAGCAGTGGGGGATGGGTGTGGACGTGGTTCCTGGAACCTTCCAGCAGGAAATCCTTGGCCGGAGACCAGAAGGATAAAGGACGATGATCTGGTCACCTGGGAGAATGGATTCATGCCTGCTTTTGTCTTCTTGGGCACGCCCTTTGTGACCTTTCTCCAACCAGTTTCTTCTCGTTTTTCCTCTCCGTATTATGACTTTATTTTCCTTTTTTGTTTTTTTAAAAATATGTTTTTATTGATTTTTAGAGAAAGAGGAAGGAGAGGGATAGAGAGATAGAAACATCAATGAGAGAGAAACATCACTGATCCCCCATAGGGGATCGAGCCTGCAGCCTGGGCATGTGCCTGACCAGGAATCAAACCAGTGACCTCTTGGTTGCTGGGTCGATGCTCAGCCAGCTGGGCTGTTTCCCTTTTTTTTAAAATGTAGAGTTAAAGTCATCCAACATACAGATGTAGCTATGGCTCCTTACATATTTTGTTCTATCTAAAGTTAGGTATTTCAGCTCTGAGATGAAGAAAATGATCCCATTAAAATGACATTTCTGAAAAATGGGTTTCATATTTACATGACGGGAAATAAACTCCCCCTCCCCCCCCCGCCCCCCCCAAAAAGAAACAAGAAAACAACAACAAAAAAACCTCTAGTCCAGAGCTACCGGCAGACAGTTCACAACCATGGCTAACACATGGTGCCCATGCAGAGAGAGGGCCCTGAGACAAGCAATGTTGTTAAACTTTTTAAACCAGCAACTTCTTTATTGTTCAGAATAAGAATCCTGAAGAAAAGCATTTTCCTTTTAGCCCAAGCGGCTATGAATAGTAAAAACCAACTGATTTGAAGTCCCTGGAATGCATGCAACTTAGACTTTCCTAACGCACACAGCCAGCTCCCAGGCTCTGAGTCTGCCTTTTAGGAAGACTGGTGCTCGCTGGGTCACCGGCTGTTTATCGTTCCTCGGGGGCTTTGAGTGGCTGCTGCTTTGGCGTCTGGCTGCTGGGTTTCAGTTTTGGGATCTTCTCCATTTCCAGCACTTTTCTCACTCTTGTCTGCTGCCACGACGGCCCCCAGGATTTCCATGATTTCCGGCGGTGGCTGATCACTTCCCTGCAGCTGGGCTGGAGTTCATAAACCTGGACTTGACCTGCGACATCTGTTGCTTTCCGTTTTTTTCCAGGATGGTCTGAACCTTGCTAACACCATCTCCCCTGGCCTGAAGGACATCAGCTGGTCGTCCTTCAGGATCTACCCAATCCAGAGCCAGGAGCTCTTTGGTCCGTTATCAGGTATTTTTTGTCCGTCTTCGTACCTTCTCCTCTCAGCACACCTGGATGTTAGGGGGGTACTTCAGCCTCTCCTGGCTTTGGAGGTGTGGCTTCTGCCGAGGCAGGGCTGGGGGCTGCCCTCTCGTCCGCAGCCACATTCTTGGAGGACCATCAAATCAGTTTCTTCTCAGGTCACACCTGGGCTGCAAAACCTCCCGGGGCTCCCCTGTGCCGGCTGAAAAACTGCCTCCGCACAGGCCCAGCCACCAGGGGTTTTGCTCCCTTTCCTGCCACTCACTAGCTAGCACCCGGCAGATGATTTGCCATCTCCCAGCTCCGGTTTTCTTTTCAAAGAAATGGGGATTGCACTCATATAACCAAATCTGTTACGAGGCCCCCGCCCCCCACCTCCCCCCCCCCCCCCCATGGAGAGAACAGGGCCCTGCGCTGGCCCGCCCTGAATTTTTTTTATTTTTTCTGAATTTTGTTTTATCCAGGGATTTAATTTAGTGCAAGTCCTTGGCCACTTGCTTAATTTCCCATAAATCCTTTATTACGTAGGAATCCTGGAGACTAGGTATTTCTCTTAAACCACTCAAGTGTTAATCTAGGTTGGGGGATAGCCCTGGGGGCTGATGACCTATGACTAAGCTTGTAGTGCCCTGGTCAAATAGATTAGAAAAAAATAGATTAGAAAATGTCTATCCCCGTTAATCCCATTTACTGTGGTCTTCCAGACCAGGCAAAACCGGGGAGCCTTCCGTGGCTCTGCTTTTTCTCTCAATCCATCAGCAGATAGTGAGGGCTCTCAACTTTCAAAGCATACCCTAATGTGACCACTTCTCGGACCCCCACTGTTACCACCTCAGCCCAGGCACCATCATCATTCCCCCGGACCACTGTGGTGCCTTCCTCACTGGGCTCCCCGCTTCTGCTCTGTCCCCCACTGTCCATTTTCTGTGCCGCAGGCAGAGGGATCCTGTGAAGGTCCTGTCCCTCCTCTACGCAGAACCTCCATGGCTCCTGTCTCACCAGAGTACAGGCCCAAGTTCTCACCGGGGTCCTCCGGGCCCTGAACGTTTGCCTCTGCCCCCACCTCGGCCTCCACCTCTTCCGCGCTGGCCTCCTTGCTAAGCCTCAGAGTCACCTTCCTTGGTCTTTGTATTTGCTGTTCCCGCTGACTGGAAGGCTCTCTCCCATCTCCGCATGGCTTGATTCCCATTTCATTGAGGTCTGTGCTCACAGGTGACCTCATCGGGAGATCTCCCCTGGGTGCCCTGCTTTCTGGAAACCACCTCTTGCCCCCTAGGCTGAGCCAGGTGTTCCCTCGGGGCTCTCGCCGCCCTAGGGCCTCCTCATTCCAGCTCTGCCTGTTCTGGTCGTCGTTGTCTAGATTAGAGACAAGTGTGTCACCATGAGGGCCGGGCCGGGCTGTTCCAGGCACAGCTGTGTCCCCGCTACCACCCAGCATGGGCTGGGCACAGAGCAGGAACTGAGACAATGTGGACGGCGAATCTTTACATTCCCTAAATGAGTATTTACAGCCCCCCGCCCTGTGCCAGGCCCTAAGAGGGGCTGGGGATGGAGTTGTGAAGCAAAGCAATCGGATATGTCCCTTCTCTCAAAGACTGTGTTCTGTGGCGGAACAGACAGCACATAGGAAAGCAAATAAATACATTTGTCAGGAGGTGATGGGGCTAAGAAGAAAAGATAATGTGGGGTGAAAGGGCCGTTATTTTTCTCCTAGTGAAGGTGGTGTTTGCACAATGACCTGAATGAAGCGAGGGAGGAAGGTGAACCATGACTAGAAAAACATTATGCCTCCCAACTGGGACAGGGTTCTAGGCAGCAAGAACAGCATGTGCAAAGGGCCTGAGGCAGGAATGTGCTTGGCATGTTCAAGGACCAACAGTGAGCAAAGGGTGGAGCGGGGAGTGAGGAGGTCAGAGATGATGGCTCCTCCTATGTAGCCGCTATAAGAACTTCGGCTTTTGCTGTGGCTGAGGCAGGAGCAGGTAAGAGTTCTTAGTAGAGGAGGGATTGTGATGAGACGTAGTTCTGACAGGATCTCTCTGACAGCTGAGTGGGGAAAAGACTGAGGGGTGAGGTGGAGGCAGGGAGCCCAAAGGAAAGAAGACTGACTACAATAGTCCAGGTGGGAGATGCTGGTGGCTGGGATGAAGAGGAGGCAGAGTGGGGGAATGAGAAATTACCAGATTCTGGATTTGTGGGTTTTTTTGTTTTGTGGGGTTTTTTGTTTTGTTTTGTTAATCTTCATCTGAGGATTTTTTCTATTGATTTTTAAAGAGAGTGGAAGGGAGGGAGGGAGGGAAAGAGAGAGAGAGGGAGAAAGAGAGAGAGATTGGTTGCTTCCTGCACGTCTCCCACACACATCCTATCTGGGACCGGGAATTGAACCTGCAACCCAGGCACTTGCCCTTGATTGGAATAGATACAGTGATGGCGAACCTATGACACGCGTGTCAGAGGTGACACGCGAACTCATTTTTTTGGTTGATTTTTCTTTGTTAAATGGCATTTAAATATATAAAATAAATATCAAAAATAGAAGTCTTTGTTTTACTGTGGTTGCAAATATCAAAAAATTTCCATATGTGACACGGCACCAGAGTTAAGTTAGGGTTTTTCAAAATGCTGACACGCCGAGCTCAAAAGGTTCGCCATCACTGGGATAGAACATTCGACTCTTCAGGGCTCAGGTTGACACTCTAACCTCTGAGCCACACTGGCCAGGACCTGGATGCATTTTTGAAGTGGAGCTGACAAACTTTACTGATGGATTGATTGAATGTGGGTAGCAGAGAAATTGAGGAGTCCGGACACTGGGGTGTCCTTTATCTGTGTGATCACCAACTTCCCCCAGAGATTCTCCCTTCTCCCAACACTCTAGGACAGTGGTTCCCAACCTTCCTAATGCCGCGACCCTTTAATACAGTTCCTCTTGTTGTGGTGACCCCCAATTTCATTGTTACAAATTGAACATAATTAAAGCATAGTGATTAATCACAAAAACAATATGTAATTATATATGTGTTTTCCGATGGTTTTAGGTGACCCCTGTGACAGGGTCGTTCGACCCCCAAAGGGGCCGCGACCCCCAGGTTGAGAACCGCTGCTCTAGGAGGTCTTTTTTATGCCTCATTTCACAGATGAGGAACGGGAGCAGGGAGACTGCCCATAGAGTTGCAGTGACCTGCCCAGATCCCTGGTAGTGAATCTGGGCATAGGACCCACTGGTCTCCCCCAATTCACATCCTTTTTTTTTTTTTAAATATATTTTATTGATTTTTCTACAGAGAGGAAGGGAGAGGGATAGAGAGTTAGAAACATCGATCAGCTGCCTCCTGCACACCACCTACCGGGGATGTGCCCGCAACCAAGGTACATGCCCTTGACCGGAATCGAACCTGGGACCCTTCAGTCTGCAGGCTGACGCTCTATCCACTGAGCCAAACCAGTTAGGGCCCCAATTCACATCCTTATCCTCCCTCCCTGATGAAAAGCTGTGACTCCAACCCCTTATTGCAAGGCCAAGCTAAGAGCGGGTTTTACATTTTTAAGTGGTTGGAAAACGTTTTTAAAAATCATTTGTGGCCCTGACCGGTTTGGCTCCGTGGATAGAGCGTCAGCCTGCGGACTGAAAGGTCCCAGGTTCGATTCCGGCCAGGGGCATGTACCAGGAACTGGAGCAGGGAGACTGCGTACGAGGTGTGCAGGAGGCAGCTGCCCAGATCCCTGGTAGTGAATCTGGGCTTAGGACCCACTGGTCTCCCCCAATTCACATCCTTTTTTTTAAAAAAATATATTTTATTGATTTTTCTACAGAGAGGAAGGGAGAGGAATAGAGAGTTAGAAACATCGATCAGCTGCTTCCTGCACACCACCTACCGGGGATGTGCCCGCAACCAAGGTACATGCCCTTGACCGGAATCGAACCTGGGACCCTTCAGTCTGCAGGCTGACGCTCTATCCACCGAGCCAAACCAGTTAGGGGCCCAATTCACATCCTTATCCTCCCTCCCTGATGAAAAACTGTGACTCCAACCCCTTATTGCAAGGCCAAGCTAAGAGCGGGTTTTACATTTTTAAGTGGTTGGAAAATGTTTTTAAAAATCATTTGTGGTGTGTAAAATTATATAAAATTCAAAATTCAGTGTACCAGTAAGTAAGGTTTTATTGGAGCACTAGATGCCCGGTGCATAAATTTGTGCACCAATGGGGTCCCTCGGCCTGGCCTGTGGAATCAGGTGAAACCAGCTCTCTGACATCCCCCAAGGAGTCCCGGATTGCGAGAGGGGGCAGGCCAGGCCGAGGTACCCCACTGGTGCACGATCAGGGCCGGAGAGGGGGCCGGGGAGAGATGCAGGAGGCTCCAGGGCGTGTCTGGCCTGTCTTGCTCAGTCCCAATCAGCTGGACCCCAGCAGCAAGCTAACCTACCAGTAAGAGCGTCTGCCCCCTGGTGGTCAGTGCACGTCATAGCTAGTGGTTGAGCAACCTTAGCATATCATTAGCATATTATACTTTGGTTGAACAGACAACCAGACACTTAGCATATTAGGCTTTTATTATATAGGATAGCCATGTTCATTGTTTTTTTTTTTTTCTCAATATATTTTATTGATTTTTTATAGAGAGGAAGGGAGAGGGATAGAGAGTTAGAAACATCCATGAGAGAGAAACGTTGATCAGCTGCCTCCTGCACACCCCCTACTGGGGATGTGCCAGCAACCAAGGTACATGCCCTTGACTGGAATCGAACCTGGGACCCTTCAGTCCGCAGGCCGACGCTCTATCCACTGAGCCAAACCGGTTAGGGCCATTGTTTATGTTTTATTTATGGCTTTCCTGCTACTATGGCAGAGTTGAGTAGTGTGATGGAGAACCTATGACTCATGAAGCCCAAAATATTTACTATTGGGCCATTACAGAGGATATTACTGACTTCTGCTAATAAGGAATATATTGGGCTCCCAATGGGACTTGGCAGCTAGTTCCACAGGGGCCTGGGAAAGGGACAGAAAGGTTTGGGAGTGGGTGACTGTAAGGTTAGGAGAGGGAGTTCAGATTCCTAAGGGGGAATCTAACTTAAAAATATATATATATCCCTAGTCGATTTGGCTCAGTGGATAGAGCATCGGCCTGTGGACTGAAAGATCCCAGGTTCAATTCCGGTCAAGGGCACATGCCCAAATTTTGGGCTCAATTCCCAGTAAGGGCGTGCAGGAGGCAGCCAATCAATGTTTCTCTCTCCCTCCCTCTTCCTTCCTCTCTGAAATCAATAAAAACATTTAAAAAAAAATTGATGAGAGAGAATCATTGACTGGCTGCCTCCTGGATGGCTCCTACTGGGGATCGAATCCACAACCCAGGCATGTGCCCTTGACTGGAATCGAACCCGGGACCCTTTAGTCCACAGGCTGAAGTTTTTTCCACTGAGCC
>NW_005871819.1:48621-61854 GCF_000147115.1 Myotis lucifugus | reverse complement strand
CAACATACATATATATACATATATATTTTTTTATTGATTTCAGAGAGGAAGGGAGAGGGAGAGAGAGAAACATCAATGATGAGAGAGAATCACCAATCGGTTGCCTGCACATCCTACAGTGGGGATCGAGCCTGCAACCTGGGCATGTGCCCTGACCCTGACCAGGAATCGAACGGTGACTTCCTGGCTCATAGGTTGACACTCAACCACTGAGCCACACTGGCAGGGCTCATCATTGATGTTTCTGTCTCTTTCTTCCTGTCCCCTCCTCTCTGAAATCAATAAAAATATATTTATAAAAAAATTACATATATATATCTATAATAATAAAAGCACAATATGCTAATTAGCCCAGACAGCCGGACGACCTTCTGGACAAAGCCAGGGCTGCGAGGGCCGAGCCCCTTGCACGAATTTCGTGCATCGGGCCTCTAGTGTGTATGTATGTGTGTGCGTGTGTGTGTGTGTGTGTGTGTATTATATATATATAGCCCGGCCGGCGTGGCTCAGTGGTTGAGTGTTGACCTCACTAAAAATGTTTTTATTATTTATTTATTTTTTAAAATATTGATTTCAGAGAGGAAGGGAGAGGGAGAAAGAGATATAAACATCAGTGATGAAAGAGAATTATTGACCAGCTGCCTCCTACATGCCCCCTATTGGAGATGAATCCCACAACCCAGGCATGTGTCCTGACTGGGAATTGAACTGTGACTTCCTGGTTCATAAGTTGATGCTCAATCACTGAGCCACATCGGCCGTGTAAGGAATCTAACATTTTTTTTTCTAAGATTTTTTTTTAAGGGACATGGAAGCATTACAACACATTCCTTTTTAAAATTTATTTGAATAGGTTATTCAAATACATGGGACAGAATTCAAAAGGTACAAAAAGGCAGACAACTCCAGGTTGCCCTGCCCGGGCTCTTCATGGGCTGAAGGTCCGAATGCCTGGCGTTTGCGGTTTCCTGGATTCTGTCCAGCTGCCCTCTTTGAGGCTGTCCTAATTGACACCGGGCCACAAGGGATTTGAAGATGTTCCTCCATAGCTGCACCAGCTCACAGCTTTATCAGCCCCTTTAATCTTCCCTGGTCTGGGAAGTGGAATCCTATAGCCTGGTAGCTTGAATTTGCATTTCTCAGGTTCTCAGCGAGGCTGTGTGAATATGTCACATACTCAGTAGCAGTCTCTATCCCCCCTCTTCCCACCTGATTGTCAGTGGTTCTCAACTAGAGACGGGGTGTGTGTGTGTGTGTGTGTGTGTGTGTGTGTGTGTGTGTGTTTTAATGGCTTTACTGAATTGACATGTACTTCTCAGACCATGCTATTCGCCAATGGAGAGAGTTTTGGTTGTCACATCCCAGGGAGCTACTGGCACCTAGTGGGTAGAGGCCAAGGATGCTGCTAAACCCCAACACCCAGGCACAGGACACCCCCACAACACAACAAAGAATGATCCACCCAAGTCAGTAGCAGGGAGGTTGAGAAACCCTGTGGACCCATTTCTCGTCCTTTCTTGCAAGGAGCTCACAGTTGAGCTGCAGAAACAGGAAGAGCCTCACAGAAAAAGGACAATCTTGATCACTTCTGGACCACGAATGACCCCAAGACAGACACTGGGTGCCTCATATTTGTCAGTGACTTCAATTAACCATTTTATTTTTGTTTATTTTTTAAAATTTAATGTTGAAAGTGTTACAATGTCCCATTTCCCCCCTTATTAACCCCCACCCATTCCCACCTCCTCCGCAGGTCTTCACCGCACTATTGTCTATGTCCGTGGGTTATGCATATATGAGTATAAGTTCCTGGGTTAATCTCTTCCCTCACCTCCCCCCCCCTTCTTTCTGAAATACGTCAGTCTGTTGCATGCTTCAATGTCTCTGGATCTATATTGTTTGCCAGTCTATTTTGTTCATTAGATTCCACATATGAGTGAGATCATGTGATACTTGTCTTTCTGACTGGCTTATTTCATTTAGTATGATACTCTCCAGGTTCCTCCATGCTGTTGTTGCAGAGGGTAAGAGATCCTTCTTTTTTTTTCTTTTTTAAAAATATATTTTATTGATTTTTTACAGAGAGGAGGGGAGAGGGATAGAGTTAGAAACATCGATGAGAGAGAAACATCTATCAGCTGCCTCCTGCACACCTCCTACTGGGGATGTGCCCGCAACCAAGGTACATGCCCTTGACCGGAATTGAACCTGGGACCTTTCAGTCCGCAGGCCGACGCTCTATCCACTGAGCCAAACCGGTTAGGGCAGAGATCCTTCTTTTTTACAGCTGCAGAGTATGTCATTGTGTAAATGTACCACAGTTTTTTATCCACTCATCTGCTGATGGGCACTTGGGCTGCTTCAATCACTTTGGGTTTCTTTTATTTTTTAAGTATATTTTTATTGGTTTCAGAGAGGAAGGGAGAGGGAGAGAGAGATAGAAACATCAATGATGAGAATCATTGACCAGCTTCCTCCTGCATGCCCTCCACTGGGGATCAAGCCTGAAACCTGGGCATGTGCTCTGATCGGGAATTGAACCATGACCTCCTAGTTCATAGGTCACGCTCAACCACTGAGCCGTACTGGCCAGGCCAATCACTTTATTTTTTATTTATTTTTAAAATACATTTTTCTTGATTTCAGAGAGGAAGGAAGAGGGAGAGATAGAAACATCAATGATGAGAGAGAATCATTGACTGGCTGCCTCCTACACGCCCCCCCACTGGGGATTGAGCCCACAACCCAGGCATGTGCCCTTGACCAGAATCGATTCTGGGACCCTTCAGTCTGCAGACACTCTATCCACTGAGCCAAATTGGCTAGGGCCACTTTATTTTATTTTATTTTTTTTATACTAAGTATGTTATTTGTATGCTGTTGCCAGTGTATATAAAATAATTATCCTTGTGAAATAGAAACTCATGAACATTCATAGAAGTAGATGCTAAGGACTGACAAAAGCAGAAGTTTGAATAGTATGGCACATGTTTCAGGGATAAGATTTTTGTACAGGCTTCAAATTCAGCTCTCTGAATCTTCATTGGTTCATGAAAAGTGGTTTAGAACACCTTCAAAGATTCATTTCCCGTCGAAACCGGTTTGGCTCAGTGGATAGAGCGTCGGCCTGCGGACTGAAAGGTCCCAGGTTCGATTCTGGTCAAGGGCATGTACCTGGGTTGCAGGCACATCCCCAGTAGGAGATGTGCAGGAGGCAGTTGATCGATGTTTCTCTCTCATTGATGTTTCTAACTCTCTATCTCTCTCCCTTCCTCTCTGTAAAAAATCAATAAAAAATATATTTAAAAAAAAAAAAAGAAAAAAAAAGATTCATTTCCCTACAAAAAGGAACAACCTTTCTGGGGTCTGAAGGGATTGGTACTTGAAGATACTCCCGTCAGCAGCGGGTCACGTTGAGCATTCTGCAGACAGAATTTTTCCAATCGGCAGCTGCCTGGAAAACCTTCACTCGGTTGAGCCAGGCCTCCAGCCTGAGCGGTTGAACCACTTTCTCCATAGCGGCGATGCTGGAGGAACCAGACCTGATGCACAGGAGAGCTGTGTGTGAGGACGGGTAGGGGTGTGAAGGCAGGAGGATGTGGGGGAGCCAGTGAGGAGTTGACGTCAATAGTCCAGGCAGGAAGTGGTGGAAGTGATGGTGGTGGGTCCCCAGTTCATCAGTCCTTTAGGGAGGAGGGGACTGAGCCACAGAGAGTGGAGCAGCTGCCTGAACCAAATGTAGGCGCCCCTCTTCCTCCTCCAACCCCCAAAGCCAGCATTTCCCCATATGCAATCCACGTCATAGCAGGGGTGCTGGCTATGTTGCAGGAGAAATGCTAAACATGGTACATTTATTAGGTCATTCAGTCCCCATGACAACCCTGGGAGGTCGGTCCTTTTATCGTTCCTGTTTTACAGGTGGGGAAACCAAGGCACAGAGCAGTTCACCCCAGGTCAGACAACACTAATAACAACTGTAACTTTTATGGAGAACCTGGTGTATATCCAGCCCCGTCCTGCAAAGCCTGTTGAATCCTGATAAACAGAGGTGGCAATTGGTGCTATTTCTCCATACGATGAAGAGGAAAGTGCCCCTTGCTTGAGGTCACCCAGCTAAACAGGCCTGGGAGCTGCATCTCCACTCCTTTCCTGGGACCAGAGCCTGGTCCCTGTGCCACTCAGTGTTCCAGGAGCTGAGGACACGGGGGAGGAGGGGAAGCAGGGCTACGGGGACGGAGCCATCTTGCAGGGGAGAAGGACCATAGCAGAACAATAAATATACAAGATGTCTAGGAGGGGTCTGTGCTGCAGAGAATGATGAAGCTGATAGAGGGATGAGGGGCAGATCAAACTTTAAGATCAGGTGGTCAGGGAAGGGGAAAAGGAGATAGAGCAGAGGGAACCCCAATGCCCAGGCCTGAGAAGGGATTGCAGGTATATTCAAGGACCAGCAAAGAGGCCAGAGTGGCTGGGGTTGGATGGTGTGCCAAGAGGGGGTCCAGAACATGGGGGCCTTGAGGGCCGTGATGAGGACCTTGGCGTTGAATTAAGCCACCGGAAGGCTCTGAGTAGAGGGGAGATGTTATTTGACTCTGGTCCCTCTGGCTATGTGTGAGGACAGGGATAGGGGTGTGAAGGCGGAAAGGTGTGGGGGGAGCCAGTGAGGAGTTGACTTCAACAGTCCAGGCAGGAAGTGGTGGAAGTGATGGTGGTTGGACCAAGATGTTGACAGTTGAGAGAATAAGAAGTGGTAGTCTGAAAATATATATATATATATTTTTTTTTCCCCTCAGCTTTTTAAAAAAAATTTTATTTATTTTTTTATTTTTAAGTATATTTTGATTGATTTCAGAGAGGAAGGGAGAGGGGGAGAGAGAAACATCAATGATGAGAGAGAATCATTGATTGGCTGCCTCCTGCACGCCCCCTACTGGGGATCGAGCCCACAAACCGGGCATGTGCCCTTGACCAGAATCGAACCTGGGACCCTTCAGTCCACTGGCTGACACTCTATCCACTGAGCCAAACTGGCTAGGGCTAATTATTGATTTGAGAGAGAGAGAGAAGCATTGATTGGTTATTCCACTTATTTATGCATTCATTGGTTGCTTCTTGTACGTGCTCTAACCAGGGATCGAACCTGAAACCGTGGCGCATCGGGAGAACGGTCTAACCAACTGAGCTACCTGGCCAGGGCTTTCCCTCAGCTTTTCTTTTACAACCTTGATATTTTTGAAGAATCCAGGCTAATTTTTTATTTTTTTTTTAAGAAAAAGCTTTAATTGTGAGGTCGAATGGCAAGGAGACAAGAGGCAGAGCTCAAATCTGTCTCTCAGGCCCAGCCAATGTGGTTCAGTGGTTGAGCGTTGACCTATGAACCAGGAGGTCATGGTTCAATTCCCAGTCAGGACACATGCCCTGGTTGCAGGCTCCATCCGCAGTAGGGGGTGTGCAGGAGGCAGCCCGTCACTGATTCTCTCTCATTGATGTTTCTATCTCTCCCTCTCCCTTCCTCTTGATAATCAATAAAAAAAATTTTAAAAAAAATTAAAATTGTTAAAAAAAATCTGTCTCCCAGGCTAATTTTTTGGTATAATGCTCTTCAGGTTGATTAGATTGATTAGACACAATTGTCCCTCATGATTAGATTCAGGTAATCCACACACCTGTGTCCTGTCCTTTTTTTTTTTTTTTTTAATTTATTGATTTTTTTAGAGAGGAAGAGAAGGGGATAGAGAGTTAGAAACATGGATGAGAGAGAAACATCTATCAGCCGCCTCCTGCACAACCACTACTGGGGATGTGCCCACAACCAAGGTACATGCCCTTGACCGGAATCGAACCTGGGACCTTTCAGTCCGCAGGCCGACGCTCTATCCACTGAGCCAAACCGGTTACGGCTGTCCTGTCCTTCTTAATACATCACATCAGGAGGTACATGGTGTCTGTCTGTCTCATTACTGCACATATTAGCTTTGATGCCTAAGTGCTGGTGTCCACCAGGTTTCTCCACCATAAAGTTACTCTTTACAATGAATATCTTGTGAGGAGGCACTTTAAGACTGTGTAGATATCCTGGACCTCATCGATGTTCCTCCACAGGTTTTAGCATCTATTGATTTTAGCTGCTGTTCTAAGATAAGAAGGAAGTTTCCTTCTCCTTTGTTTGTTTTTAATTAGCATGGACTCATGGATTTCTGTTTTATTCAATGGTTATAATCTGCAATTGTCATATTTAAATGTTCAAATCATTCCAGATTTGTCCAATGGGAGCCCTTCCAGGCTGGCGTCTGCGGGGTGGGATTTATTCGGAAGGTAGCATTTCCTGGTGGATTGGATGGGCCATGTGTGAGAGAGGAGAGGAGACAGGGGTCTTTCAGCACATGTTTATGGCCAGGAACTGGGAGTAAAGCTGTGATAACATCAGGCAGAAGTCCCCACTCTGTGAACCTCATGAGTGGTGGCAGTTCCTGGGAATAGGGGACTGGTGGAGGGATGGTGCAGCTTTTAGGAGGGGGAATCAGGAGGTTGGTTTTGGACAGGTTGAGCTGAGATGTGGCAGAAAAGCCTCTGCTTCCAGTCCTCCCTCTTCCTGTCACCCCACCTCCCTATGTAATGACTCCCCATTCTTCTTTACCCAACAGCCTGGACAATGCAGACTCCACTGCCCAGTCCTGTGCCTGTACTCCGGCTGCCCCGGGGCCCCGAGGGCTTGAGCAGAGGCTTTGCCCCCGATGGACGGAGGGCCCCCCTGAAGCCAGAGGTTCCTGAAACCCCGGAGTCTCCTGTAGTTCACGAATGTCAGGAATCCCAGGAACAGCGGGCCCGAGCCCTCCTCCGGGAACGCTACCTCCGCAGCCTGCTGGCCATGGTGGGTCGCCAGGTCAGCTTCACCCTGCATGAGGGTGTGCACGTGACCGCCCACTTCGGAGCCACTGACGTGGAGGTGGCCAACTTCTACGTGTTGCAGCTGCAGACTCCAATAGGCGTGCAGGCTGAGGCACTGCTCCGGTGCAGTGACATTATTGCATATACCTTCAAGCTATAAAGACATTATTGTGGTCACCTGCTGCCTTAGGCCCAGCCACAAATTCCCAGCCTTCCAGCAGTTCCAGATCTCTGGGCCTCATAGAGTTCGGAATTCCCTTGGGGTTTTGGGCCAAGCTCCAAGCAACTGACTTCTGCAGGTCTGCAGTGTCTAGTCAGTAAAATTCTGCAACCCCACAAGTTCTAGATCCCATTGAAAGGAATGCTCTACCTCACAGAACTTTACACTCTACAGAAATGTGGGTCTTGGGACAGTTCCTGCAGACTGGAGGTGGGGTGGGGTCGGGGAGCGGGCAGTGGGAATAAAGGAAGGCAGATTGCAGAGTGGGAAATTGTTTATTATAGAAGTTGCAAAGTTCAGTCACCCTGAAGAAATTCCCCAATACTACCCTCCTGCCAAAGAACAATGATTATTACAGGAAAATCCGCCTCCTGTTTTTCTTTTTGTTGTTGTTTGTTTTAGTATATTTTTATTGATTTCAGAAAGGAAGGGAGAGAAACATCAAAGATGAGAGAATCATTGACCAGCTGCCTCCTGCACGCCCCCTGCTGGGGATCAGCCCACAATCCCGCATGTGCCCTTGACCAGAATGGAACCACAGGCCCAAGGCTCTGTCCACTGAACCATACCAGCTAGGGCTTTTTTTTTTTTTATAAGTGTATCCAAACAGGGATGAAGCCAGATTTAGGGGATGGGAGGGTAGCTGTCCAAGGACTGAATCCCATGGAGCTGGGCCAAGAAGGGCACATCAGAAAGCTGGGAGAAACTTGGATAAAGGTGCAGGGATTGGACTGCTCCTACCCTCAGGGAACAGCTGGAGCGACCTGGATAACAGACTTGGATGTTCTGGACTAAATTTCTTTATTGGGTGGGAGGGGATGTACATAGCGAGGGATGCGCTCCTGCGTGGCCTGGGTGGTGTGACCACCGCAGATTCGCTTCCCCTACCCCACGTGTGGAAAGGTCGGACTCTGCGCGGCGCCATTGAGAAAATGGCTGAGGATTAGGGACTAGGGTGAAGCTTCACCTCTTCTCCATTTTGCTCCAGCTCTGTGGCATGGCCGTCCAAGTCACTTGCTTCACTTAGCCCCGTCACTAGTAATCTTTTGGCAGGTTCGTTTTAATAAAGTAATTTCTGCCCCCTTTGTAGTCCCACCAACTTGAAAATGTAGGTGGAGATCCATTAAATAAATGTAGATGGAGATTTGCTTCGTTCCTCTTCAGTCACGAAAGTGCGGTGGCCAATAATGTCGGAGACAAGTGGAAAGTCTCAGCTTCCACATGTCCATTCACAACGCCACCTCTGGTGAGTCCCTGGCCTAGCTCTCGAGTTGCCTTGGCAACGACGTCGCTCGCTCCTCCCCAAGGCCCCTTTTTTGGGTTTTAGCCCCGCCTTTCCCCCCCCGGATTGCTGCGAGGGCTGGGGAAAGCTCAGCGAAAGTGCGGAGGCGAATATTAAGTGACTGAATTGAGTCGGGGCGCGGGAGGGTGGGGGCGTGGAAAGGCGTGCGGGGGCGTGGCTTGAGCTCGTGCCGGTTTCGCTCCGGGCTTAGTGATCTACCTGCTCCATCGCTCGGTATTTCGGTTGGCAGATTCCTCCTGCTTTTGGAATTCCTTCCTTCGCCCACCCGACCCCCTTTTAAAATCAAGGCAATGAGCTCACACTTATTTTAGTTTATAAACTTAAATCGTATCTTATACAACGCTATCCAGCTACAGAAAATCGTTGATGAAACTGCAGTCTGCAAATGAAAGGCTACAGACTAGCAAGGGGGCACGAGCTCGGTCTCCAGGTAGAGGACCCTCGGTCAGCACCCGTCACCAGCACTCACATTCCACACAGCTATCACCTTTCAAGTTCTCCACCCCTTCACCTCTCTCCTTCTCAGTTGGCCTAGCCCGGGCAAGCAGATGCTTTTTTATCTTTATCGACTGCCCTCCCTTATGCAGTGTCTGAGCTAGTGACGAAAGTGCGCGAGCCCGACCCACAGCTCTCAGGACGGAGGCGGGAAGGCGGGGGGCGGGCGGCTCGGGTTCGCGCGTGCGCGCTGCTCCGGGAGACGGCGTCCGCCTCGCCCCGCCCGCCGCGCTCTGCAGTTCCGGCTCTGCGGATTCCGCGCTCACGTTTCTTTCTCCCGTGGCTCCAGCTGCCTTTTGTTCTCCCACTTCAGCACCCCGCGAGGCGACTCTGCTTGCGGAAAGCTCAGATCGATTTTCTGCTTTTCTTAGTACGCGGTGGGCTCACCCGGCCTTTAGCGAAAGTGCGGCTGCGAACAAGCAGGCGGACGCGGAGCTCGGGGGAGGCGCGCTCGGGCTCCCGGTGGCGGCGACGACTACGACGACCAGGAAAGCGGACGGAGGCGGCGCCTGAAAGAGCGGCGGAGCCCATGCCCCGAGACGGCGGGCGGGCCCGGAGAGACAAGTCCGGGGCCCGGGGCATGTCCCCGGGGCCCCCGTGAGGAGGCGGCGGCGGCGGCGGCGGCGATGGAGAACCCGCCGCAGGAGGCGCCGCCCGGGCCGGGCGCGGACGGCGACGCCGAAGAGGCCCCCGCCGAGGCCCAGTCGCCCAGCCCCGCATCGTCCCCGACCGACGGGCGCCTCAAGGCTGCGGCCAAGCGCGTCACGTTCCCCTCCGACGAGGATATTGTGTCCGGAGCGGTGGAGCCCAAAGACCCCTGGAGACACGGTAACTACAACCGAGGAGAGGGGGCGGGCGCGCGGGGCCTCTGGAGCCGGTGCGACGCCCAGCACGCAGGTGCCGCTCAGTAAATTGCACCTAATGATGACTTCAGGCGACAGTCGTCAGTAGAGATGGGATGGATGGCTATTGGGTCGGGAAGGTGAGACGTAGCCCGTTTATGCCCACCCCCACCTCCGCCTGATGGTTTTAGGAATTAACACGATGAGCCATTAAAAGAAAGTTTGGTGGCCTGGGAGATCGGGAGGACTTAGCCTTTGAGCTCATAGTTCCCCCCGGAGCAGGATCGAGAGAGCTAGCCGGGGAGGAGGAGGCCAGCACGGGCGCTGGAAGGGCAGTTGGAGAAGTCTGCTGGGCCCATGGGATGAAAGCGGTTCCGTTTCCTGGTCTGAAGCCTGGGGGGAAGGCAGGGCACTAAACCTGGACTGTGGCCGCAGCGGAGGCGGTAAATCCTGGGGTCGGGGAACGGGAGTCAAGGTAAACTCGCAGAAAAGGAGCAGAATGGTGGTCCATTGGGGGTGGGTGAGAGAGTCAGGTGTTAGCTCTTGGCGTGAAGAAGAAGGAAAGTCACTTCGTGCTTGGAAGCAATACAGTGGGGCCTTGACTTGCGAGTTTAATTCGTTCCGAGACCGAGCTCGTTAAGGAGCTCGTTAACTCAAATTACTCTATCAACTCAATGCAAAAAATCGGCCGAGAGACAGCTGGTATCTCAAAAAACTCGTTAGTCGGGACACTCGTAAGTCAAGGCCCCACTGTAGTTGGTAGTCGTTCAGGAGCAGAGGGACTTTGGGGCCTGGGTAGAGAAGGCTCTTCCCCCCCCCCCCCACCCGAGAAAGAATTGGGGAATTGGAGTTGCTGGTTGGTAGAAGGTGAGAACATGGGAGAAGTTGGGTGGGGGAGGTGTTGGGGGAGGAAGCAAGTCTGTGGACTGTAGGTCCCTGGAGGAGGTCAGGTCAGCGTTGGAGCTGAGAGGGCAGCTAGCTGGAGGAGTGTTTTACCCGAGGGCTGGGAAGGTGGACAGTCTCTCCTGTGATGGACGGCAGCCGTGAGGGTGAGTCCGTTCCTGTGCTGGGGCGGAGAGCCCACAGGGAGAGGGAGCAGGCTGGCCCTGGCTGGGTAGAAGTTGGTCTGTTGGCCCTGGGGAAAGAGGAGGGACTGCTGCTGGTCGGAGGCAAAGGAGGACTTGGTGCCTTCGGTGTGAGAGTGAGAAACATGGTAACTGGAAGCTGAACACACAGAGCGTCCACCATCAATGCCAGTGTGACTAGTTACTGCTAAAGAGACAGGGGTTAATTTAAGATTCTTTTTTATGTTTTTATTTTATTTTTTTTAGTTTTTTAAAAATATATTTTACTGATTTTTTGACAGAGAGGAAGGGAGAGGGATAGAGAGTTAGAAACATCAATGGGAGAGAAACATCAATCAGCTGCCTCCTGCACACCCACTACTGGGGATGTGCCCGCAACCAAGGTACATGCCCTTGACCGGAATCGAACCTGGGACCCGTCAGTCCCCAGGCCGACGCTCTATCCACTGAGCCAAACCAGTTAGGGCAGTCTTTTTAAAAATACATATTTTTTATTGATTTCAGAGAGGGAGAGGGAGAGAGAGAGATTGAAACATCAATGATGAGAGAGACTCATTGATCCGCTGCCTTCTGCACGTCCGCTACTGGGGATCAAGCTTGCAACCCGGGCTTGTGCCCTTGACCGGAATCGAACCCGGGACCCTTCAGTCTGCAGGCCGACGCTCTATCCACTGAGCCAAGCTGGGTAGGGCATAATTTGAGATTCTTGACATTGGAAGCCAGCCAAGTTCTTGCTTGGGCTCTAGGCCCCAGGGATAGGTGGTCACTTTTGGGTTGGAGAACTTGGGGGGCTGGGGCTGAGGAAGGGAAGAGTGAGAGTGGGCACTGGCTGTAGCATGGTATTCAGTGCAGAGAGCTCAGAGCAGGCAGGGGAAAGACCTGGGGAGACAGCTGGGTGGTGAAGAGCAGAGGCTCCAGTTCAAGTCCTGACTCCATTTACCCACTTCGTGACCTCAGACTGGTAACCTAATTCCTCTGAGCCCCAATTTCCTCATCTGTAAAGTGGGTGATAATACCCATGTCTTCCTGGCTGGTGTGGCTTTGACCTGTGAACCAGGAGGTCATGGTTCGATTCGTGGTCCGGGCACATGCCCTAATTGCGATCTTGATCCCCAGTCAGGGACGTGCTGGAGGCAGCCAATCAATGATTTTCTCATCATTGATGTTGCTCTCTCGGAAGTCAATAAAAATATATTAAAAACAACCACCACCATGCCACAGGATTTAGGAGAGGAATAAATCAGATTGTGTGTGAAAAGTTATTGGCCAAGGTGAGCCTTCATGAAGTTGCAGTTGTTACTGGTCATTTTAGGGGTGACGTTAGTTGACATTGGTCATTTTAAGAGTCAGTCTAGAGGAGTTGGTTCACAGGGTTGGGGCCTGGATGTGTCTGCTTCACAAGCTTCCAGGAGAGGGGCAGAGATGGGACTCACTGGGCCTGGGGGAAGATGGTCAGTTTGTGAGCTAGAGGGTCGTGGGGGGCAGTTAGAGAGTTTGGCACAGGGTGGGGTGAAATTTCTGATCTGCAGGTTCTCAGAAGAGGAGCAGCTGTGGGTAACCAACCAGCTGTCTGTCTGGCTTTGAGTAAGCCGTTCTTCTCTGAGCGTCCTGTTTCCCTCGGCAAATGGCGCTAATTGCTACCAGGAGGTAGTTGGGAGGATTAAATAAGATACTAGTCCTTGTACGTTCCTGCTGTTCCCCAGGCAGAATCATTTTTGCTTGTTTGTTTGTGTGTTGTTGTTTTTAAATATATTTGTATTGATTTCAGAGAGGAAGGAAGAGGGAGAGAGAGATAGAAACATCCATGATGAGAGAGAATCATGGATCGGCTGCCTCCTGCATGTGCCCCACTGGGGATCATGCCCACAACCCGGGCATGTGCCCTTGACCGGAATCAAACCTGGGTCCTTTCAGTTCGCAGCCGAAGCTCTGTTCACTGAGCCAAACTGGCTAGGGCTGTTTTTGTTTTTTTGTTTGTTTTGGTGGGCAGTCTTGGAGAGGCAGTGAAGGAGTTTGAGGGAAGGGAAGAATGTCAAGACGAGTCAGCGGGAGTCTGGTTGCCGATTGGTCTGTGCTAAGTAAGCGGTGAGGATGCCTTGCAGGCGGGAGGAGTCTAGTTCCTGGAAGTTTAGAGGGAGCCTGCAAGGACTGGGCAGGACGCACCCTTTGGAGGAGTCAGTGGGTCTTGGGTGGGAGGTGATGACGTGGAGAAATGGGTCAGTGTATGGACTGGAAGAGTTGGTTTGTCTCGACTGAGGAGAGGGGTTAAGGAGTTGGTCTGGCAGTAAAGGAGTTGGATGATCTTGGGCGCCAGGCAGGGAAGGGGGTCATTGACAATGGGATTTACGGGACAGAACATCGGATTTCTGTCAAAGCTGAAGAGCAGGTGGCTTGCGGGGG